>NW_013952784.1:422886-425063 GCF_001266775.1 Austrofundulus limnaeus
ACATCTGGTGAAAATTTCATGTCATTAGCACCTCTAGTAATATATTTACTGAGAAAAATGTTGACGTGTTCAATACTTATTTTACCTGCTGTAGTTATTTCTTTGCCTTAATGAAACACTGATCTATATACAATTATTTGTTATTTAACCCTAAATTCAAGGCAAGTGTTTTCATTATGTGTACAACCACACAACCACCCTCTAAATCAGAGATTCTTAACCTATGGGCCGTGGCCCAATTGTGGGCCRCTACCGCCACCTTGAGAGCCTCAAAAGAACAACAGTTTTTAACTTTGGGCCGCAGAGGGCCGTGGGACCGCATTGATATTGAATAAGGTGCAATACACTTTCTCACCACTAGTAGCAGTAGTGCACCACTCAGATGTTTAACAACAGTATTTTTCAGAATGCTTCAGGAATCAGAGGAACATGGCAGGCTTCCATTACATATGAATTAGGCCAACATAAGTCTCCTATTAAAACCAGGTAAAGACCCAGTACTACCTACAAGTTATCGTCCCATTTCCCTCATTAATGTTGATGTTAAAATAATTTGTAAAGCTCTCTCTAAAAGATTAGAGAAGATAATTCCTTTCTTAATTCATCCTGACCAAACCGGTTTCATAAAAGGAAGGCACTCGACTACAAACTCACGTAGATTATATAATTTAATAGACTATTCATACAGTAAAAATATTGAAATGACTATTTTGTCTCTAGATGCAGTAAAAGCATTTGATAGAGTAAATTGGAATTTTTTATTTGCAACCCTGCATAAATTTGGGTTTGTAACTGTTATGGACTAATTATTTATATCTTTTCTACCTTGACACTGTCCAGTAATCATATCTTATGATTAACTAGTTTCGGCTGTTTTACTCCATCGGCCCAGACTTCAAGACTCCAGCAATGCATGACCTCTTTTATTCTGATAAGGTGTTTCCAGGCTGACAGTCCTGTCATTGGTTAGATGGTTCACAGTTGGCGAACTGTGATTGGTTGCAAGCATGTCATGTGATATTATGTTATTGGCTGTGCTGCACTGACGGGCCCAGCCACAACACTACAGACTTAGCTGATTGACCTCTGTTTTGTTGTTGCTCAAATTAAATCATTTGACGACCATACACGCAGACTTTCTATGCATTTATTCCAACGTGTTTCTGCATTCTTGGTAAAACTTGCCACCACAGTTTTTTGGCGTTGTCTGAAGGCGATTCCAAGGACTGGAGTTTTACCCGCAGCGATCGACTTTTTCGGACGACCACTGGACAATGGGAAAGGAAGGGTTTTTTTTCTGAGAAAGCTGACCTGTCTTCCTCTGCTGATCGTGTCCGGGTTTGTGATCTGTCTTTACTTCAGCCGCTGTGGGTAACCTTTGGGACTGGAGCTGAAAAAAGAACCTGTCTGTGACAGAAACACGGTGAGCTAATATTTTCAGTAGCACCTTATGCAAAAAGCTATAGCTATTTTCGGCCCACCACACACTGAAATTCAAATTGTTAGACGCTCGTCTGGTCATTTCTGCAGTTGATTTTAGCCAAGGTAGATATTGGGAGCGTTTTATTCCAAATCGAGTCAAAACAGGGAGCTTAGCTTTCTGTTTTGAAGTAGCCAAGAGGACATTGTTTGTCTTGGTGAGTGTAGGCAGCTTAGAAATGCTTAAACTGCTGAGGAAAAATGTAATTTTCCGTTTTTGTTTCTACTGAGGAGACACAGTTGGCTAAAAGTCATTTTAAAAGGCGGCCGCCCGACATTCATTTTAAGAAAGTTGTTTACGGTAGTGCACTGCGCACGAGTTTCAGCCAAAGAATGAGACCAGCGGGTTTTTGAGCACAAGACATGGTAAATAAATACGGCGCTGGAAGCCGTGGTAGTGTCTGCGGGTATGGAGTTTGATAAATTAGCTTTACCGGACGGTGGCAGTTTTAGTCTTAAAACAGCTCAGCCGCCTCCGTGATCGCTTACTGGAATATGATTCAAAGCTTAAATCAAGAAGAATGATAAAAGGTTGTATTGAAACATTTTTAATAACATGTTTTAGTCTGTCTGTTGTACAGGCTATTAAATGGAGCAGATTGGGGGTTTCCTGTTTCGGCCCCGCAGTGTCACCTCCTGTGGGTGCGGCCTGGTTCGGGGTGGGTGGCCAGGGCCCAGTCCCCCCCCCCCCCCCCCCC
>NW_013952784.1:426517-427791 GCF_001266775.1 Austrofundulus limnaeus
CACACACACACACACACACAAAAGTATTTCAAACAGACCAAACAAAGAGTGATTTTTGGTTGTCTAACTAAGGGTGTTTTATGAAGATTTTTGTTGAAACAACATAAACAGGCATCTTTGGAAAAAATGTGTTTAAAATGCCTGACGTTAATTGCATGCAGTTGAGTAAATAGAGAAAACTGTATCTGTAATTTCTTTCTTTGTGTGTGTGTGTGTTTGGTTTTTATGTAACTGGGGAGTTTGGTTTCCTGGTGGCCCTCTGCTCTTCCCGCATCCACTCCTACCCCGAGACCTGGGCCGGGACCGATGATGGACAGCGATGCTGAGACCAGAAGACTGGATAAAGGCCAGCGCTCAGAAGATCATCTACAGCCCAGCACCATGAAGGCGAGATAACATTGTCATTTCTGCTTGTTTGCCTAAAACCTCCYCACCCCCCACCCCACAACAATTTTCAACATACAACAGCAGCGAAGACCATGCAATCCGCGTGACGGATATCTTTTCAGCACTTTGGAGAAGACTATATGGGGCTACCATCACCCCATCGTCAGATCAATCAGCCTGATGCTACAACAGGCTGATTTTGCTGTTCTTGACAAGCTGTGTGACAAATGGCAGCATCAACATAAGACCTGCAAAACAACGGCATGAGTGACCGTCACAAGGCTGCTGTGGAATGGACAAGAGGGGTGGGGGGGAGTGGAGATCTCTGGGAGACTTCACAGCATCATTGCCTCAATCTATGCTAACGAGCACATCTGTGGATGGCCAGGGCGGTTTTTGGGTCCATGTCGACCAGGGACGAAGTGATGACCACAACCTGGCTGGTTTCTGGTGGGAGGAGTGGACACGGATTGGAATCAGACGGCCAGCCCTCCCATAGAGAAAGAGGAGTAAACTCACACACACTCTCTCATATGTTCTGTAAAAGAAACTTTTTCTTTCTTTCATTTTTTTATTATATGAATAGTAAAAGATACGGGGGAAAAAAGAGACAAGACAATAGCTGATCTGAAATATGAACTTTGACAAGTACATGTTGAACAAAATATCTGGCATTATTTTTAAAGAATGTTTGAAAACAAGTGTAGAAGCTTTTTCTATAATCCATTTTGTTTCTGTATTTTTATTTCTATGTGGGTTTTTGGACTCTGCTTTTCGGCCTGCGTCTGCCACTCCCCAACCTGGCCCGTCCACCAACTTAGATGAGGAGGTGGGGCCGGGGAACCTGGTTCGGTGTGCGGTGCAGCTGACTGTGCGCTGGCCAATAC
>NW_013952784.1:429007-430419 GCF_001266775.1 Austrofundulus limnaeus
AAATAAATTGGGATTTTTTTGAAGAACTTTACATTTTTTAATAACTTTTTTAAAATTTATTTTAAAGTTAATTTGTTTTTTTGTCGTTTTGAATCCACAAAATACTTTTTTGGGGCCAGCACTGATTGGCCAAGCAATCTCACGTGATCCTCTACAGCAACTGATGGCCAAGCGGGGCGTGTCATCATGACTTGACACAAGTGTGTCTTTACCTCCACAGCAGAGGCTCCACCGAACCCCTGAGACYGGCTCATCGAACCCCTAGGGTTCGATCGAACCCAGGTTAAGAACCACTGGCCTAAAATCATTACAGAAAACTAAAGATACCGGAGGGCTAGAGCTTCCAAACTTTTATCACTATTTTCTAGCTAATAGGCTACAATACATTTCAAAGTGGTTAAAACCTAATCAACTAGACGAGTTATAATTATAATAGAATTAGAATTATTTGTCTACAGAATTTATAACCCACACATTTTATGATGTAGGCAAAAACTGAGCTTCCTTTTGTTGAAAGACCAGCATCCGCTACTGATGTAGAAGTATATACAGTACAGTATAAGAGCAAAACACACATTTTCATTTACAAACACACACACCAAGTAYGGTTAAATGATTTTCCAAAAACTCAAGCAAGTTTTCAATTCATTAGGGAGCTCTCAAGAACAGCAGYAGCTGTTCTTGTCTAATCATGTCAAAGCTAGGATATAAAACACACGAGTGTAATACTTGGAAGTCTGCTTTCTCACAAAAATACGTCTTATTATTTCTTTCACACTAATGGAATGCATGGAAAATTACTTCAAACACAGGGTTTACAACATCATCAAACTCACTCAAAAATACAAACAGTCCAATGTTTTGTTTTGATCCCATCTTGGTTCTTGAGTTTTGGMTCATTATCATTTTGGAGGGTCCATGACTTGAGACTGAGACCAAGCCTTCTGACAACATGCAGTACATTTCACTGCAGAATATCTTGATAGTYTTAAGATTCCATTGTCCCCTGCACAGGTTTAAGTCACGTCGTGTCAGATGCTGCAAAGCAGCTCCAGAACATAACTGGGTCTCCTCCATGTTTCACTGTAGAAAGAGTGTTCTGTGCTCTGAACATTGAGATGATGTACAATCCCAATTCCAATGGAGTTGGGACRTTGCGTAAAACATAAATAAAAACAGAATATGATAATTGMAAATCATTTTCAACCTATTCGACTGAATACACTACACGGACATGATGTTTAATGTTGAAAKGGATAAACTTTATTGCATTTTTGCAAAGATTCACTCGTTTTGAATTTGATGCCTGCAACACATTCCAAAAAAGCTGGGACGGGCAACAAAAGACTGGTAAAGCTGAGGATTTCTAAAAAAATGTCCATGTTCATTGTGGTACACATGATACCAAACTA
>NW_013952784.1:431209-433509 GCF_001266775.1 Austrofundulus limnaeus
TTAAGAACAAATCTGTGCGTACGAACGGTTCTTGCATGAGGCCCAATGATACTATGATTATGACACTGATTACAGAACAAACAAACSGGACATTAACTTGTTATTCTGGTCTTTTCTAAGGGTAGTTTCCTGTTCATTAAGGCCATCCAGTTTCATTACTTTGTTTTTAAACTAATTCTGCTTACCAAATAAAAAAAACACTGCTTTTCACAAGTTGATTTATAGTATTTTTAAAATATATTTGGCAGTTTATTTTTTTTCTGTTACCATTCTTTTTCTTTCATTAGTGAAAGTGTGCAAACCAATTGTCTATGTCTACATTTGCATATAAATTGCAGTATACCTTTATATCGCCATCATTAATACAGACTGAAAACAATATAATTCTGGCAATCCAAGCCACAAGTAAAGCTTCCAAAGGAAAAAAAGAACTAACATGTGAATGCACAAATTAATGTGTAAATAAATACCTCCTTCAGTTCATTAAAACACAGTTTTATGCATTAAAATTATAGTTATGTGRTTTCATTACCTGTCTCCTGTAGAAATATTTTGTATTGGTGTGTATCAATGAGATATTTTGTTCACTGTTTAAGTATCCTAAATTTCTCAGTTCATTTTTCATTACAGAGGCAATAAAATGTGAAATATGGAGTTTTATTTTTCAACAAATATAATTAGCTTTGGGGCATTTGAGAAGATGGATGTGAAYAGAAATATGACTAGACATAATTGATGCGGTCTGGTGAATATGATACACTGTATACTCTTAGGTCTCATACACACTCATACACTGTTTGAGAAAGAGGAAGGTTCGACTTTTGCTAATGGAGGCTRTTCTGTTGCAAATTTTTTATGTAACACTTTAGATTTTTAATTTAGGAAAACATGTTGCCACAATCACTCCATTAGCTAAATTTGRGATCTCCTCATTATTGTTCAACATTTTGTATGACCCGATGTGACATTAAATGTTTATTCTTCATAGATAAAGCAGACATTGCAGTTGATTTAGTTGGCCTCAGGATTCCATCTCTGCTATSTACAKATGMTRTGGTTCTGTTGGCTTCACGMTGTGATCTTCAGGTTTCACTGTAGCGGTTCACAACAGAGTGTGAAGTGGCTGGGATGAGGATCAGCACCTCCAAATCTGAGYCCATGGTCCTCAGTATGAAAAGGGTGAATTGCTCACTCCGGGTTGGGGGTGAGTTTCTGTCTCAAGTGGGGGAGTTTAAGTATCTTGGGGTTTTGTTCACGAATGAGAGAAGAATGGAGCATGAGATTGAAAGACGGATTGGTGCAGCTTTCACAATATTGTGGACTCTGTAAGATGTAAGGCGAAGGTCTTTATTTATCAGTTGGTTTACGTTCCTACCCTCACCGACAGCCACGAACTTTGGTAGTGACCAAGGCTACATTCACACTGAAGGCAAATGTGACCCAAATCAGATTTTTTTGCCCCATGCGACCCATATCTGATTTTTTTATGACAGTCTGAACACGACAAATCCGATTTAATCAAATCCGTCACAGAACAGTGTCAGTATGTGGTTTTAAATCGGGYACATATCTGAAGTTTTCCAAGCGCCTGCAGTCTGAACGCTTGTGTCACATTCCATCCGACTTTTTCATCAGTGAGGTGTGGGGTGAAGCTTCGATAAGACACTAACCTCAAGTCATGCACTGTAGCTCCGTGTGTTTACAGCTCCAAAACAGAAGTCCAGTTGCTTCATCTTTTAACTTTTCATTTTCTACGTACATGGTAACGTCCAGCCTGGGTCGCGGAGCGTATCGATCTTAAAGTTACTCGGTCGATACTAGTGCTGCAACAACGAATCGATAAAATCTATAAAAATCGATTATTAAAAGAGTTGGCAACGAATTTCATTATCGGTTCATTGTGTTGCGGGTGCCTTGCCATACTGCGGATCCGACTATGTCACCTGCAGAACGGTGTCAATGCTGGCTGACCTAAATAAAGTTTAGGAAGAAAGAAAAAACTCTACCTGTACAGATCTGCCCTCTCTGACTCTCGAGTGAAAAGCAGAGACTGCAACTTTAAACCAGTTTTTAAATCGTGTTGTTAGGCCAAGTAGATCCAAAGATATGGTAAAAAGTATATTCTATTCTTTAAAAGACAGTCTGTTTGATGCGCGTCGCGAGGAGGAAATTCGTGCGGGGGAGGGGGTAGACCTAAATCCACCGTTTTGTCCTCCTTTCGGTCCAAAAGTATAAAACTCTCAATTTTTTTCTGACTGAGGCCCAAAGTTAAATATTGAGCAGCAAAAAGGTTCAGGACG
>NW_013952784.1:436530-438223 GCF_001266775.1 Austrofundulus limnaeus
TTTATGATGTGCTTCTGTTTTTTAATTCAGGAGATTATTAAAAAAATCCTTCATTTTATGGAAAGACCCTCTTGATTCAAGAGAAAACTCCAGTTTTTAAGAAAATGGCTGCTTATTAATTAATTGTTAATCAATCTATAAGAAAAATCATCTTCAGATTAATTCATTAATCAATAACTTGCATCCTTAAGGAGTTAACTTAATTTATATCTACTTATATTAATGTAATTAAGTGTTTTAATGATTTGGCCGATTAATCGATTAATCGAAAAAATAATCAACAGATTAATCGATTATTAAAATAATCGTTAGTTGCAGCCCTAGTCAGTACTTTATTTCCAGCTCGTTGCTTTGTTCCAAAAATAAAATGCTTCACCGGAGCATCCCGGTCAGAGGCAGGTTATAAACACTGAACTAAACAAGCTCGGCTCTGATTGAACAACAACCTCAGATTTGACGTGCTAAAATAGCATCCAWGCTAACTCCGTAAACAAACAAGCTGGCTGAACAAGAAGTCATGTCTTTTACTTTGCATGTAGGTCACATCAGCACTGTGGAGTGCTCACACTGCAATCTGATGGAGGTCACAATTAAAATGTAATGCGAACGTTCACACCAAAAGATTGTATATTTTCAAAAAAAAATCAGAATTGAGCATTAAGACCTGCAGTGTGAATGTAACCCAAGAGAACAAGATCACAGATACAAATGGTTGGAATGAGTTTTTTTTCCACAGGGTAGTTGAAAGATTTCAATTTTCTGCATTTTGTCTCTGTTTCCATCATGTGACCAGAGCTTCTTCTGAATAGTGACACTTTTGAACTGAATGGCTCAAGGGCTTGTGAGTCTAAATTTGGAAATTCAAAATCTTCCACTTCCTTTTGATGTTTAACCCATGGTCTGAGATAATATCACAGAAAGTGCAGTGTACACCCCTTTTCTAAAGCTTTGTGCTTTTCTACACTGCTCTGCCTGTGGAGCTGTCCAGATGTTCCTTGGATTTAGCTTGATGAAGGATGAACTGCAGCTTTCATTTACAGTCATATGCAAATGTGCGTCTTAGAGTGTGTCTCTTTTGACCAAAATGTTTCAGACCCATATTAGCCCACTAATGAGGCCCATACTTTGACAATGAGTCAGCATTGGCACTCATGTCCTGTTTCATCAGCAGCTGAAGATATGAGTCTTCATTTGCTCCAGTTTAACATTATCTTGTTCCTTATTTTTTGGAAACCTTTTTATATTTATGATCTTTTAGAGCTATCGAAATTTATTTGAAAGATATCAAATGAAACACCAGTCAAAGGTCAAAAATAGTTTATTATTTAATGTTAATAATTAAGCCAGTAAGTAGTAGGAGTGGGGAGATATAATCTGTTTTTGGTGCTTTACAATGTAAACAGGGATGATTCTGAATTGATTTAACCCTCCTGCTACCCTGGGGTCAAAATGACCCCTAAAGTAATACTAGGCGGTATGACCCAAATTGTATATCATGGTATTTTCAACAATTATACCGATCTTTAATAAAGTTAACGGAACGACTCAGCATCTGTGCACAAATCAACAGATACCCCAATAAAAAAAACACTTCCCCCAGATTTTCCAGGCTTTTTGTAATAGAAGCACGTTAAAGGCACAGTGTGTAGGATTTTGTCAATTCTTTTAGCCGAAATTGAGATAATCACTAATG
>NW_013952784.1:438562-444651 GCF_001266775.1 Austrofundulus limnaeus
TTCAGAGATGTAACTCTCTGTGATACTGTGGTCACTTTCCATGTAGCTTCAGTGCTAGCTGCCTGTCACATTCTCTCGTCCTAGCCACACCTCCGCTCTCTAACCCCCTTCCCCTACCCACTTTGATGCATTTTTCAAATTTTGCCTTGGGGCGGAGTTATCTTTTTACAGGGGGTTAAGATACACTTTAATGGTTGCCTACAAATAGCATTATCGCTACCATCAGGAAAATATGTGACAACAGTTTTCGGACTGTGGAAACACCCAAAACACACCCACTGGAACCAGACTGGAACATCAATGGAAAAGCACCCAAACTGACCCTTTCCGACACTGACCGTACTGACACTACACTAGGTGGCACTAGTGGAAAAGGGGCACTATTGAGAAGATTTTTCATTGATAACACTAATTACTAATGTGCATAGTGGTGCTGCGAGTTGTGCCTATTAAAGTGGCCGGTGAGTGCAGTTTCTGTGTTGCAGAAAGAAACTTCAACTAACTGAGGTTTGCTGATCAATAAGCAACATTTGTACATTTTATTATCAGCTGAGCTGAGATGAAAAGAAAAACACTGTGACACTCAAAGAATTGTTGAAAATACCATGACATACAATTTGGGTTATACCATCCAACTCTACCCCCTTTCCTGAAGCATTACTGTCACCAACTGTTGTCACAACCTGAACCTCCAGGTTGTTAGTATGGAACAATGATTGAGTACAACTTTTTTGGGCCACTTTCCTGGCAAGATTAATGTTCTTGTTGATGTGGTCCCACAAATCTTACAAAAATCTAGTGGTTACAGAGAGCTGGTAAAATAATGATGGTGAATGGGTTTAGGACCAGAATAAACACTCAGACAATCATTTGCATATTTAAATAGTCACATCTTTTTTCAAGTGAATGTACTTTTTTATATAATGCATTGATGGTTTGAATAAAGGATCACCATATAAAACACCAAATAAAACAAACAAAATGCACACTTTTTCTGATACTTTTGTTTGCTTGAAATGAATAAATACTTGCTCCTGAATTTCTGTTGTGTTGTTGTTTTTAAGTTGTGAAAAAGCAGTTACTGTGCCATTGTAGTGACTATTGATTTTTCTTCTACCTTAMCAGAAAAACACAAAAGAAACTCCACAACTTAAGAGCAGTTTACCTTTACAGGTATCTCATCCCAACAAACAAAAAGAAATGGTTGGAACAGCAGGCTGAAATATTTTTGAAACAGGTGAGTTATTATTGTGGCTGAGACATTGCACACTGCGTCTGAGCATGGAATGGTATTGATTTCACATTTCTGATTTTATGTTTCACATTTGTTGTCTGAGCCATTCGCTTCACTAAACTCCTTTTTTTCCACAGAGAGAGACAGATATTAAATATTTTACATTCGTATTGAAGAGCTTTCGGTTAAGAACAGTGAAGCCCTCCATCTTACTTCATCAGGCAAAACCTATTTTGTCATTTCCCTTTTTATGGACAAAAGCCCAAGGTAAAAGGTTTCCAAAGGTAAATAGTAGACATTTTTTAAAATTCTGAAAGCGAACAATAAAAGAATAAYAATTCTGAAAAGTACCAGATAACTGGATACTAGAAAAAAGCAACTTTGCCACCATACAGTGGTCATGCCTTGTTTAGAAATAAAGATATTTTTGAATACCGTTCCTTTCTCTTTATACAGCATACTCCCTGAAAAACTTCAGCAAAGCATCAGTGGTTTTTCTCAGCTGTCAAAAAGAATAAGCCCATGGACAACATGGTGGGCAACTCTGGCTGACAATTGTGATAGTGTGGGGGAGGGGTTGTAGATGTCACAAAGAAACAAAAGGAGAGAGACAGGAGAGGGAAGGAGACGTGATGGAGGATATGCTGGTGTAACCTGCTTTTGTGTGCATGTTTGTGTGCATGAGCAAACCTGTGAGTAAGCAACGGTTTATGTTTGTGTGGGAGACGGACCAAAAAGACTTGCCTCCACCAGTGCTGAGGGTGGCAGGTTTTTGGCAGCAACAGCGCTTTCATGGGTGGTGGGATGAAGCAAAAAGGAAGGGAAAGTCTGAGGAGGAGAAKGAGGAGGAGGAGGAAGAGGAAGGGATTTGACTGCAGCAGTGGCAAGTAAAAAAAAATTAAAGGCTTTAAATTTCAGATGTAGGTTGACCTTGGGATCTCGCTGCATTGTACTGTCGCTGACTGCTGAGGTGAACACCAAACAGACACATGGCCGTACTCTGTTCCTGAGGCCACAGTCGGAGTGAAACAGCTACCCATGCACAAAGCTACAGTAGATGTGCACATTCTAAAAGGCACCATGCCATGTTTTGTAAAAAGACCTTTTCAGTTAATGTGCAGGGGGCATGTTTTGCTGATTGCCTTTTATTTAGTTATTTTAAACGTATCTTTCATTTGCTCATACATGTCAAGTTGTMTGGATTTACCATAATTTACATGGGTTTTCCATCATTTTGCAGGCATACTGACATAAAGAGCAATCTCACAGATTTTTTTCAAGTTTTCTGAATTTTTTCAAAACCTCAGTTTCAAATGTAGTTTACAATCAGTAAGTTACATGTCAGAGCCTGTAGGACATTAAAAAAAACAATAAATAACATCAAATAACTAGCTTCCAACCTGTTCTGCCGCTAGAAATAAGTTCTCCATGTCTTTCTCCTTTCCTCCGGCTTTGCAGCAGTCACTGTCATCTTCATGCAGACACAACTCCCCTCCCTCGATTAGTACGGCTTTTTGAGGCTCATTATACAGGTAAACGTCTGGAGGGTTTGACATGTATGTTTGCTTGCAATTTGTTTTTCAAACCACTAAAATCTTTTTTATTAGGGTTGGGCGTATTGTAAGTATCAATAGTTTTGATACCAAAATGAGCATCGGTATCAGATAAATACCAGCGTGGTGAGATCAATACATTTGTTTATGCTTTATTTTCACTACTGACTTTATAAAGCGAAAAATAAAGTCAGGAGTGCAGTCTCCAAATTGATTGGAGTGAATCACTAGTCCATAAGCCACTCCATTCATGATGAGTTTGGTCATACGCAAATTTGTAACTTGTAACTAGGTGTTATATTGTAATGTAAAGAAGTAAAAGTGTTACTTTTAAGTTTTGAATGTACTGAAATAAAAGTTATGATTTAAAAAAATAGTTGGTAAAATTACTAAACCTCAAAAATTACACTTAAGTACTGTAACAAAGTAAATGTTAATATACAACTTTGGTAAAACATATCAGGTATCACATATTGTTATTGGCAATACTAGCTCTGTATTTTCTTGGGCAGCAGCATGGTGGCTCAGTTGGTAGAGCTGTTGCCTCTCAGCAGGAACCTTTCTGGGTAGAGTTTGCATGTTCTCTCCATGTACGCATGGGTTTTCTCCGGGCACTCCAGCTTCCTCCCACAGACCAAAAACATGACTGTTAGGTTAAATGGGAACTCTAACTCATCCCTAGAGGTGTGAGTGAGAGAGTGAATGGTTGTTTGTCTTGTTTGTCTCTATGTGTGTCCCTGTGATGGACTTGCAACCTGTCCARGGTGTACCCCRCCCTTCGCACAGCGACTGCTGGATATGGGCACCGGTGACCCCCATGACCCTGAAAGGAAGTAGTGGGTCTAGATAATGGATGGATATTTACATGAAATCGGATAAATATCAAAGTTCCCAGTCTTGCCTGTAAATGTCCTGCTGAACAGATAGACAAATAAAATATTACTGGTACCACTAAATAAGGGAAATAATACAAATAAATAAATAATTTTCAATGTATTTGTTGACATCCATTGGCATCAAAATTTWAAATGTGGTCTCTGAAAACCACACATTTTTAATACATTCCCACCTAACAAGTAATTTAACAAAATACATATTTCAAGAACCATTTCACAGTGTGGACTAGTAAATACTATTACAATTAGTAATATCTTGAAAAAAATACTTGTCATAGTCTATGTATTAATTTTGCTTATTTGATCCTTGGTGTTTAGATCGTGTTTTTCCTTTATCCAATGTTTTTCTATTTCTTGTGATTCTTGCTTTGATTGTGTTTCAGTTTCCCAGTGGTCCCAGTGTCATTTCTCATTCAACCTGTCAGCCTTCTCAGTGTTCTTAGTCTGCCAGCCGCTTTCACCTGTTCCCAGTCTCTAATCAGGTCAGCTGTTTCCATTACCTTGTTACCTCTGCTCCATATAACCAGTCTCCTGTTAGCACTTACTCAGCAGATCATTGTATTGGCTTCACTTCATGCTTTGGTTGTCCTCCTTGTGCTRTGTTCTGATTTGCCCTTGTGTTTATGTGAGTTTTGCCACCGCATTGGCCTTTTTTAGTTTGTGTTAGAACTCATGTCTGCCCAAAGTTACCATAAACATTGATAATTGTGATATAGAAGTTCTGCTACCAAAAACTTCCAAGCTGCCAAATTGTTTTTAACTGGAAATTTTATGTCCCAGCAGGCTGACATGTCTTTTTTTGATCCTCAAAAAAAAAAAGGCAGTCCAGTATGTGGGTATAGATCTCTAAAGTGGACCTGGAAGTTGAAGCATGAATCRGCTTCCCTTTCAGCTGGTACAAGTTTTAAATCAAACCCATTTTGTGCAAACAGAACATTACTGAATATACATGAAACATTTTTTTTATTTTTTTTTCAGATGTTGACTTATGTTGATTACATAGTTCTTACTTTTCTGCTGTATGTCCAAATATGCCCTTCCGAAGTTTACTTGTATCTTGACCCTCAAAAGAACATTTTCACTAAAAATCCATATTGCTCACGTGTGATGCAACATGGTTGATGAAATTACACACATACACTCTCGATGAGGCAAACTAGGCTATAAGGCATTAATTAAAAATACAGTTTTTGATAATTCCGATCACTTTCAAAGATTGCAAAAGACCTCAGCCCTCCAGTCAACCTTTAACTGAACTGTCCTGTATTTCCTGAAGTTGGTCGTGTCCAAATTAGCTCTGGGAACATTTTTTTTTGTTATGATATAAACGCTGAATCTTTGTATAATCCATTTGGATTCTACAATAATTTGAGAGAGTGGCAGATAAAGTATGTAAATGATATGTGTGAAGTCGTGAGTGGAGATTGCCATTCCCAGCAACGACAGAAGGTGGTGACAGTTGGTCTATGATCTCAGCTAGGTTGAGCCTATCCGAGTGATTTTGTTTCACAAAGTGATTTTCATGACGTGTCTTCTGCTACAACATGACTCTTTGACACTTTTTCAGTCTTTGTGCTTCTGTCTGGAAAGTGGGTAGCTTTTCATTGTCACTTTTACTGTTATAAGTAGGTTGAATTTGCTTTAGTTTTGCTACTTCTACACTAAAGATCAATGTATCTTTAGTCCTCGTGCTTTCATCCCTAAGTATGAAGTCTTCAAAGTATGCCAAATCTGTTTTTGTCTCTGCCGTCGTAGGTGCACATCAGGCCAAGGTTGCCTTTAACATGTTCCAAATCTAGAACCATTTTTGACTTAAAACAAGCTGTTATTTCTCCTTCTCTGTCTTGTCAAATTAAGCCAAGTTTGTGCTTAACATAGTTTACATGCTCTCTCAGAGGATTCTACAACGCTTTTTTTCTGTTTCCCAGATATCTTTGGTGATGTTAAGTAGAATTCAAGCAGTCTGGTTCCCCACTCAGGACACCCCTAAACACTTCCAAACTCCCATTCCCAAACAATCTATTGATTTGCTTGTCAAGCAAAACTAACAAGTGCCTGCATACCCCTCCGGTCTAAGACTCTCAAGACAAATTTCGAGTCAGATAACGTTACACGGGGACTGGGTTCTACATACTCCCCACATAGCCCAGTTTAAAAATGATCTGATCCCAGAATCATCTGCTTGTTCCAGTTCTTGATTTCAGATTATTCCCTGCTTGGTCTCAAGCCTGCAAGAATCTGTTCATTTCTTGTTATAATTGTACTAAAACCTGAAGGTGATTTTGTAAACCATAGGGCCCTCAAAAAGATTTCTGCTTTACTACCACTACCTAGAAAGTTATCAAGAGTGTCCTTACCAGGTAATGTAATCATTAGACTAAACATTACAGCTACTTTGCTGTACTG
>NW_013952784.1:445394-452457 GCF_001266775.1 Austrofundulus limnaeus
TAATTGTAGATCTGTTTTGAAAGCACAACACAAAAAAGTTTAGTGGTCATCAATTTTTCAGACTGAGGAAAAGAGAACAATAATTATTTTATGCTAATTTTATGGTTATAATAAACCCAACAAAAATGTTCTTACTTTTAAAGTGCATGATTTTTGATATTTCACTCAGATCATGTGACAAAATATATTGTATATTTGCTTCCTATTATTTGAATACATTGCTTTTGCTTTTTGACAGGTAATTCGAGAAATAATATATGATTTTACTCTCACAAAAGACCATGTTTGCATTTTCATTGCTACCCTATCCTCTGGAGGTAAATAGCTGTGACAATGGTGCACCAGGACACAAACACAAGAGTCATATACTGTCTGGTGGTGAATGAATTTGAAGAATAACTGGGACCCAAGGCATCCATGGTGCTGAAGGTCACACGTCTGAGTGATTCTTGAAGGACACAGGAAAGTGATCCAGATTGTAACAACCCTGATGGCAACACATTAGGTGGCATCCAGAGAACAACACACACAAACACACACACACACTGAGTCATACATGAGATTGCGTTTCACCAACATGTGATGTGATTTGTTGGATGTCTTCTCAAATTGCACATATGATCCATGCTGCAAATGTACTATATGTCAAGATGAACATTTGCTGGTTGTGATGGCTAGCTGGCAGCCTGAAATAAATATTTATTTGTAGATTTATTTATTTTGCATTTTGAGAGAAAATATGTTTTTTTGCATTTCAATGTTTTAATGATAAGTTAACTAAGGTTTTAATTTATAAATCACAATATTACTGTGGCCTGAACTGAGTTTTCTAAAAAAATAATGTAGTTAACAAACAATTTTTTTTCTAATTCTTTTTTTTTTTTACTTTCTGAAAACCCAAATAGCTGATGTATTTTTTTTTCTTTTTTAAGCCAACCCTTTGAGATAAGTGCAGAACAGTTTTGTGAGGGAGTTGTTCTCTGTAATCAAAAATAAAAGAGGACCGTGAAAAGGAAAAAAAAGTATGGTAGCTTTCACAAAGAAGAAATAATAATGTGTGATTTGACTAGTCTAGTTGATCAACTGGATAAATTGCACMCATTGTTGCAAAGAAAACACTGAAAACAAAGTGTTTTTTCTAAGAAGGGGTTTGTTTTATCTTTTGTTTTACACACGTTTCGGAAATGGTACACAGCAGCAGATTTTGCAGTATGCAGATGGCACAATGTGGCAAAAGTAGAGCTGTTGGCTTGTAGCGAGAGGGCTGGAGGTTCAACACTCTTACTGTATTACGTTTGTATTTTATCCTTGTATGCAATTTCTCCTACTCAGTTTCCTTCCACAAACCAAAAACATGCATGTTAGGTTAAGTGACAGCTCYAAAAGTTTGCTAATTTTTATTTTTATGATGAACTGGTGACTTATCTGGGTGTTACCCTGCCTCTCATCCAGTGACTGSTAGAAATAGGACAAGAAAACTCGAACAGAACAGAGTTCCAAGGTTTAAACYGCATGCAATGCTTCATTTAAGTGAGGTAAATTCACATAAAGATCAACCTACTCCCCTCCCTCTCCCTTCCTAACAACCCTCAGGTAGGAGGTAAGTGTGCCTAATCTGCATGTGAATTAAGCTCACATAAGAGCATCTCATGCAGTTGTTACAGTCTGTTTTATGGATGCCCACAATCATTTTTTGCCATTTTTGACGTACTTTCTGTCTGTTTCACAATATCCTGATTCTACTGCTATTTAATTTTGTGTGCTGGAATTGGCTTATTAACTGACAAGAAACTCAAAAATAGTATAAAGGCTACACTCACCGGCCACTTTATTAGGTACACCACGCTAGTAACGGGTTGGACCCCCTTTTGCCTTCAGAACTGCCTTAATTCTCCTAGATTCAACAAGGTGCTGGAAGCATTCCTCAGAGATTTTGGTCCATATTGACATGATGGCATCACACAGTTGCCRCAGATTTGTCGGCTGCRCATCCATGATGYGAATCTCCCGTTCCACCACATCCCAAAGATGCTCTATTGGRTTGAGATCTGGTGACTGTGGAGGCCATTTGAGTACAGTGAACTCATTGTCATGTTCAAGAAACCAGTCTGAGATGATTCCAGCTTTATGACATGGCGCATTATCCTGCTGAAAGTAGCCATCAGATGTTGGGTACATTGTGGTCATAAAGGGATGGACATGGTCAGCAACAATACTCAGGTAGGCTGTGGCGTTGCAACGATGCTCAATTGGTACCAAGGGGCCCAAAGAAAAGATTCCCCACACCATGACACCACCACCACCAGCCTGAACCGTTGATACAAGGCAGGATGGATCCATGCTTTCATGTTGTTGACGCCAAATTCTGACCCTACCATCCGAATGTCGCAGCAGAAATCGAGACTCATCAGACCAGGCAACGTTTTTCCAATCTTCTCTTGTCCAATTTCGATGAGCTTGTGCAAATTGTAGCCTCAGTTTCCTGTTCTTAGCTGAAAGGAGTGGCACCCGGTGTGGTCTTCTGCTGCTGAAGCCCATCTGCCTCAAAGTTCGACGTACTGTGCGTTCAGAGATGCTCTTCTGCCTACCTCGGTTGTAACGGGTGGTTATTTGAGTCACTGTTGCCTTTCTATCAGCTCGAACCAGTCTGTCCATTCTCCTCTGACCTCTGGCATCATCAAGGCATTTCCGCCCACAGGACTGCCGCTCACTGGATGTTTGTTCTTTTTCGGACCATTCTCTGTAAACCCTAGAGATGGTTGTGCGTGAAAATCCCAGTAGATCAGCAGTTTCTGAAATACTCAGACCAGCCCTTCTGGCACCAACAACCATGCCACGTTCAAAGGCACTCAAATCACCTTTCTTCCCCATACTGATGCTCGGTTTGAACTGCAGGAGATTGTCTTGACCATGTTTACATGCCTAAATGCACTGAGTTGCYGCCATGTGATTGGCTGATTAGAAATTAAGTGTTAACGAGAAGTTGGACAGGTGTACCTAATAAAGTGGCCGGTGTACATTGGTTTTAGCAAACTTTTTAGCCAACGTAAAACTATTCTTTCTTTATAATATGATCAAGGGCRTAACTTTAGGTCTACCATTGTGGGAGTTATGGTCTCTGCCTATTTATTTATTCAGTTATTTACTTTTGTAAAAGGATTTAAGATATTTTGGGGTTAAAATATGCTGTAAYGTTTTTACTGTGATTTACTTTAATTTTTTAATTTATTAATTTGATTTAAAAACAAACAAAATTCACATACAAAAAAATACAAATCAAATAAAAATAAAGGTAGCAGAAAGAAGAAACAATTTTATAATATTTGCCACTGTTTCCTGTTTTCTTTGTACTTACTCTGCACCCTTTCTGTTTCACATCAATTCAACAATTTAGAAAAGGTTTACTTTYCCCCCGTTTCTTCTTGTTATTAATGGATAAAGATTAAAGCTGAACATTGAGTTTATAATTTTACCAATAAAGTTTGAATCTGTTTTATTCCCCAGGTCAATATTAAAGTCTCCACACAAAAAAACTGTTATGTTAGAACAATTTTCCAATAACTCCATGATTTTATCAGTGAATGTCTCTATATTTGATCCTGGTGATTGACAGCTTATTAATGTATTAGTAGATATCATATTTATTATTTCAGTTGCTATTATTTCCATAATATCATCTAAATTTAATAACATTTAATTATTCAATTTACATTTTATTTCATTACTAATTAATCGAGCCACTCCACCCATCTTCTATTGCTTCTATTTGTGCTATACGGATTATAGCCCTCACTGTGAATGTTACTTGTATGTTCATCATTTAACCTTCAAACCATCTCTTCAAACAGTCCCATTAAAAGTTCTTGCTGTGAAGCCACTCTCGTCAGTTCTGCACTCATAAAATGCAAGGATTTTTTAAAATTCCTCCATATTTTCTTCAGARTTGTTTTCTGACCCTCTTCCCTGGCCACATCTTGGCATGACTCACCCGGGCCTGTCTCCACACCAACRTACCTGACGACTGTAGCTCCGTAGGCAGGCTGACTCCACGGGCCTGGTGGTTGTAGCTTCTGGGTGTAGCCGAATGTGTTGGAGAACCGCCAGCATGTGGGCCGAGCCGAAAGCGAACCGCAGTGGTAGCCGACGGTAGTGGTTAGCCACTCGCCTGTGGGCCGAGCCGATGGTGTAACACATTCTCACTCCCGACTCGTCACATGTTGACGCTTTTCCAAGGTTCCCTCTGTGTCTTATTTTGACACGTTGGGTACACCCRTTGCGTCAGTTTTTGACACACCAGGCATTTCCGTGTTCCCTTGGTGTCCAGTTTTGACGCGTTGGGATGCAAAATATCTGGGTCTTTGAGTTGGGGTCCGTGATTAATATTAGGGATCAGGGTTCATGGTTAMTTTTAGGTTATAGGGTCAGGGATAGRATGTGTAGGGCGAATATTAGGTAATTTTAGGCTTTGGAACATGTAGTTCACATGAAATTCCTACACTTTCTAAAAATGGTTAATTTTAGGGATCAGGGTTAATGGTTAATTTTAGGTACTAGGGTCAAGGACAGAATGTCTAGAGTGAATAAAAGTAATTTTAGGTTTTGGGCCAGTAGTTTTGGTGCATTTTCAACACTTTCTGAAATTATGACAACGGATTCCGCCCCATCTAGTCAATAACTGATGCGAGGGGGGTACCCGACGCGTCAAAATCGGACGCAGAGGGAACCTTGGAAAATCGTTGATAYGACAACTTGGGAGTGAGAATGGGTTGGATGGTGATGGTGGTGGTTAGCCACTTGCCAGGTGAAGCTGTGCTTGTGGAAAAGCTGGCTGTAGGTCCGTCACTCCTTATTTTAAACTCRTCTAAACAGTTCTACAGGTCCCAGCCTCCATGCTTTTTGACAATCCTTCAGTTTAACTCTCTCCAGAGTTAAGACAACACTGGTGAAATTAACTCTGTGAATTAACACCAACACTGGCTGTCAGTTAACTCAGAGAGTGTTAAAAAAATTTAGGAGTTAAAATCAACCCTGAAAAGTTTAACTCTGGAATTTTAACTCTCTGGTTTTTGCTGTGTGCCCTAAAACACAGTATACTGCACACAGGCAGCTAACTTACCATGCATARCTAATATTGACTAAATCTCTGTGTGAGGGCCAAGTAAAGAATTTTGTTAAAGAGGCAGATTGTTAATGTTAGCTGGATAGCTTTGCTAACATCACTTTCACATAGCTTACATTTCTGTGTGCTTTTTTTCAAAGTGACAAAAGTTTTTATGTAGTCCCTAACATTTCTGAAAACTAAGCACTGTAGAATTCACAAACCACTGTGTACTTTTTCCTGGATGTTGTTTTACAAATATATTATTTATGATTTATGTAGCTGAACTGTATTAGAAAAGATTTTGCAGAAATCTCCTGCTCCCAGACAACCACTGCTCACTTTCTTGTGGAACTACGTGCAAGTGAAAGKGGGGTGGGGAAGGGTGACAGCAGTAACAAAAATACATAATTAGCAATGAGTCATGCTTGGATTTGAATCTGTACATTTTACAACCAATATGTTTGACAATATTCTCGCAATTTAAAATTTCCACAGTTGTGGTCTTGACTGGTCTTGAAATAAAATCCAGAGTCCTCAATGTCCGAGACACGACCAAGTACAAACGCAGTCGATTCCAAAATAGGACTGAGACCATCAAAAGTGGTCTTGTGACTGGTCTTAAAACCAAGACCAGTCTCGAATACTAAAACACTAGTAAAACCTTTAAAATTGCTTAAATTGAAATTGAGCTGTTATTAATAAATTCATTGCTAAATACATATTGTTTTATTGTGAAAGGCTCATGGTTTGAAGAGGAAGTGATGTAAATATCTACTGGTATCCTTGTCATTCATTGGCCATAGTAAAGAAGGGTAAAAGTTGGCAGGAAGTAATCACATAACTGTGTTATTCTTGTGTGACTCAATCAGTATAAGAAAATAAAATGCGGTGGGAGATTTTACAGAGGGAAATCTGGTGTAGATTAATGCCATATGTTTGTACTCGACTATCATCGTTAGTATTTTGCTCTTAATTTGTGGACCAAGAGAAGAGTATTATAACTGAACTTTCCATTTCAGATACCCTACTTATACAAAAAGTCCTTCAGTGCATTGACACTSCAACTTTACACCTCATAGAGCATTTTTTCTGCCATAATTTACAAAATACCATCGGTAACTGAATAGATGAACAGGAGTCACAGTCACATGTCAAATCTAATGCGACGTGAATTTAATACAGTGTATTAAAAAAAACTCTACCTATAATGCCATGCAGGCAGAAGACTTAAGCTTATAGTCTCTTTGTCACATTGGTATAAAGTGAAAATAATTATTCAGATTGAGGCTCTACACTCACAGCTCTCCAGTACTGATTCAGGCCTGCAACGGTTTATATTTTGAGGACAATAATTTTATTTTATGCTGGCTAATTCATGCTTAGTGAGAGTGGGTCCACATAGTTTATATTTCTGACTTTGCAATTTTAAAATAAAAAAATCTGAAAGCATAGAGTATTTCTTTACTGCTGTTTAATTTTGATTTTCTTTTAAATATTATGTTCTGCCTTTTGWACAAGTTCAATCTGGTGTCATGTTTGATTACTTTTCAGAATGTAAGAATGTGTGTATTTGGGTTCAATATCATATGTTTTTGTATTACTGTGTGTTAGTATTCTAAAAACCTTAGTGTATGGTTATTCAAATGCAACTAACAAGATCAATTTATAAGCATTAAGAAGACACAAAGAACATAAACTAAGTTTCAGATGAGATTCATTGAAAAAAACTCATGAACTTACTTTCTTCTGGTGGGTATGGGTGGGCTACATGTGCTTTATAGCAGATCAATTTCCCATTCTGGTGCTTTGCATTCAAAAGTTACAGCTGCAGGTCCCCCACGGGCTCAAACAAGATACCTATGTTAAAAGTAAAGGACGATTGACAAAACAATTATATTTGTAGCGAATTACCCCATGAAATTAGGACCAGCCTAATTTTCATAAAAATAATCCAGCCAGATC
>NW_013952784.1:453294-455164 GCF_001266775.1 Austrofundulus limnaeus
GGGTTACCCCTACATATTTCATAAGTTTTGGGAAAAATCAAGCTAAAATAAAAAAAGATACAATAGGAACAAACTCTGAACAGAGTTAACTAACCTGGCTCTTGTGTAGGCTATTACGCAATCGATATTTTGACATAATGCACAGCTTCTTGTCCTAARTTGAATAGTCAAAGATTTTTGTGTAGAGCTTTTTTTTWAAATGAAAACGCTTTCATTTTATTTAATACCATAAAATTACATCGCATGACGCACTATAAAAAGCAGTGTTTCACTGAAGAGTTGTTCTTATTTATTTCTCCAAGTTTCTACTCTGTTCTTCCCACAAATTGTTTACCTTTGTTCTCCTGAGTCTAAATAAAGGGACAGAGAAACATCTCGGTCAGACATTCTGTCACATAATTTTCTTTGTTGATGTGCCTAATTATGACTGAGTGACATTCAGGGAAGCAAGTTGTTAAAAGTCATTTCACTGCACACAGCAGTTAATAAGCTTTTTGTCATCTATTTATGTTCGTTCTGGGAGAGAACAGATAAAAATGAAGCTATCTCTGAGACTATGGATCCCAGACACCTCTAATTATGAAGAAACAAATACAAATTTCTAAAATTCCTTCTCTGCTTTGATCCACTTTTATGGTGTATAGTCTGTTCCTGTACAATACTCTTTGTAACACGGGACAGTGGCTTGGTTATAGAATGATGAGCCATRACACTATGACCACTTGACTAATGATAAATTCCTTGTGTGCCACCAAAACAGCTTTATTCAGGTGGTAGACAAACTATCTGAAGATATCTAGCCTTAGGACAAAAGTGATAGTTTACTTTGGCTTCTCCCAGATGCCCTAAGATRCAGCTCAAGGCCAAATGTGGCTTGCCACAGCATTTTATGTGGCCCACAAAAGTTAGAAAGGTCTTTAAATATGCTTTAAATGACCATGAACTTCATTTTTCATATTGTATGGTAAATGGTAAATGGACTGAACTTTTATAGCGCTTTATCAAGTCCCTCAGGACCACAAAGTGCTTTACACATACATTCACCCATGTACACAACGCATTCACACACTTGTGTATGTCAATTATGTTACCCACAAAATGATAGTATTACACCACCTGGTGGAGGTGCACATGGTTCAAAAGTTACGGGTAGCAGCATTATTGCTGGCCAAATTTGCAGCGGCCCCATTGTACCTGGAATTGGGAATTTCCCACTTACAAGTCATAAATTTAAACTGGAATGTCCCTCCATGGGAATTCCTTGTTGGAAAGTGGGATAGTTCAGAATTCAATGTAGCAGCTACCTACTAAAACTGATCAGTGAGTAAAACTCTCCTACTTCTAATAGTATTTTTTGTATTATTTATGTCACATTTATTCAGAGTGGTCTTTTATTGTGGCCAGTCTAAGGCACACCTGTGCAATGATTATGCTGTTTAATCAGCATCTTGATAAACCACACCTGCCAGGTGGGATGGATTACCTTTGCAAAGGAGAAGTGCTCACTGTCACTGATTTAGACAGATTTGTGAACAGTATTTGAGATAAATGGTTATTTTTTGTATATAGAAAATGTTTTCAATCTTTAAGTTCAGCTCATGAAAAATGGGAGCAAAAGCAAGTGTTGAGTTTCTAGTTTTGTTGTGTGTTTGGAAGGAACCTTCCATAGATATTCTCAGATACCTCCTGTTTCATTCTTGATGGGTGCTCTGACATTTACTGACTGTTTTAGAAGTCAGAACTTCAAAAATACTTGTGTACAACATTTATTGTTTAATTGCTTTATGTTTCTACCTCAAGGCAGCACAGGGACATTTAGGCTTCAGGGGCCTCATGCAAGAACCGTTCGTACGCACAGATTTGTTCTTAA
>NW_013952784.1:456285-461076 GCF_001266775.1 Austrofundulus limnaeus
TATGAACCCTTCATACGAACAAAAGTAAGAGAAATTTAGGATAAGAATACGAACATGTTCTTGCATGAGGCCTAATGTGAGGTTACTGTATATTCATGCATAACAATGTTTTAGAATAGATTCCAATGATTGTTGGACATATGAATGGATGAAAGTTAGTTGTGATACTGAATCAAGTTTGACTAAAATTTAAATAATTTCTTAGTTGGCAAGAAAACCATTTATTTTGAACCTAATGTGTTTGCTATAGCAAGCTAATTCTCTAATTTCTTTTGTTAAACTTTGGGTTTATTCTTGGTTATGCAAACTCTTCTATGTAAAAAAAAACRTTCACTTTTTGAGGAATGTCTTTAGGTATCCTGGTTTTCTATCATCTTCTAAAAACATACATGTGAAGATTTTTTTAATTAGTGTCAGAAGTGAGTAAGTGTATGTAAAGTTAGTTTTCTTGTGTGTTTATTTGACTGGTGTCCTGTCATGATGAAAGCAACACTCTTYCCTGTTGTTTATTGTGCTATTACCTAAAACCTCAGGTTTTCCAGTCCTATCATCTTTTTCACTGAATCTGAACAGTGTCTGTCTAAAAAAAAGTCAGGATTTTTTTTATTGTGCTCATCAGCCAGACTGCTGACTTTATGCCTTTACCATTCTAAATGTGAAACGGCTGCATATTTCATCAGACTGACAAAGCAAATTTATCTGAGAGTCTCTTATCCCTATCTGTGCAAACCTCTGACATTTATGACACAAGAACATTACCTGGAAATTGAAGTAAAACAGCATAAGTTCTCCCTTTAGGCAGAACTTATACTGTACGTATGTATGTCTAGATTCATGTAAATATATATGAAACATTTCCCTGGTAAAAAAAAATAAAATTAAAATTTCAAAAGTGTTGGATAATTTATTTTTCCAGATACAGACATCCAATTTTCACATGATTCTCAACTTGCTGTATGAATTCCTTTTTCCAATTTCATGATTCTTGAAGTGTTTCTCCATTAATCATTTCAATCACATATGATTGTCCTAGAGCTGAGTGGATGACACTGGTCCTGCCAACACCCAGTGCAGCTGCAAGGGATCAACTTGATTACCGTATTTTCTAGACTATAGTTCACACTTTGTTTTCATAGTTTGGCTGGTACTGCTACTTATCCTCTGAAATGCCTTATCTATGTTTTTTCCTCTTCTTGACACTTTTTTGACAGATGTGTTGCGTTCATACTGACTGACAAGAACCAAGGAGTAAACATCATCGTCTGCAGCTGTGAAAGGACGCTCTAGGCTTGTGACAACTACAGTTTATTTTGTTCCTGTAGCCACAGACGACACTTATCATGGTGAACTAATAACAGTAGCTAACATTAGCTTATTGTTCTTTGATATCTTGCTGCAGATTTTATTTAGATGAACCTGTGTGAAAAAAAGTTATGTGTTACAAATGATTCATGTAAAATTACACTCGTCTGTTAATTAAGGCCATTTAGCATCCCCAGAGGTGTTCTGTGTGTTATTGTATTATTCCAGATTAAATGTTTGTTCGGAATTTATAATTGTCAGGTGTCTCTAATACTACAAAGTGACTTACAGTGATCCCTCGCTATAACGTGGTTCACCTTTCACGGTCTCGCTGCTTCACAGATTTTTTTGTGCAGTTTTATTTTTAGAGTGCATTGTGTTTTTCTCCCTGATTGGCTAAACAGTCTCTGTGCTCAACAGGCTATCAACATGTCAGAGGCTGTAGGATGATTTAAAAAAACAAATGACACCAAATAACCATCTTTCAAACTGTTCTGCTGCTAGACATGATTTCTGGACTTTTTCTGCTCTCCTTTCCACCTGCTTTGCAGCAGGCGCTGCCAAAAAAAAGTCTGTCAGCTCGCAGCTCCTGGAGTGGCAAAACCGAACAAACAGCCTCTAAATTATCTGGTGTGCACAATGTTCGCTTGCTATTTAGTAAATAAAGCAAAGCCATTTTCTTTATTTTATCTTTATTTCACCCATCATTAAGACAGACCGGTGTTCCTCCCTCTTCAGATGCATGTTGATCCGCTGCTGCGTTCAACACTGAACGTGTTTCAGTGCGTCTAAGGCGTTGGGCGCATTTTCGCTGCTCAAAACGCGTTCGGTGGGAACCCGGTGTACCGGCTTAACTACATCATGGATTTTGCCTATCACGGGTTGTTTTTGGAACGCAACCCCTGTGGAAAACAAGGGATCACTGTATATATGTTTCGTTTTTTTCCTCTTTACGTCTCGTTTCTTGACTGCTGCTCTGAAACATCTTATAGGCTGGAAAATATGGTACTCATTTAGGTGTTTATGTAAGTCTGAGCTGCTCCAGTCCTCTAACTAGTCAACTGGAAGTCATTCAGTGACAAGCTTCAAACACAGCTAAATCAGTATTGCAACTCAACAAAGAATTAACTTTGTGCTTAGTTTTATCTTCTTGCAGCTTACTGTGTAACTGTGTCTCTTCCGTAAGTTCACTTTACTTACTTTACCAAAGATGCCTCTCCCAAAACCTCCAACTCTAAGGTAAACAAAGGAGACAGAATCTCAGTGGTCACACCACAGCGGCGGCTGTGGAAGAGTGGTTTGGGAAGTTGTCCTGAAATCAGTAGGTTCAATTCCCTGTTCCAGCTGTCTCAGTTGTTGTGTCCTTGGGCAAGACACTTCACCCCTAATGCCTCTGTGTCCCATCAGTGTATGAATGTGATTGGCACTGATTAGTCTCCATAGMTGATTTGTATGTTAGCTTTGTAGAGATCTGGTAGAGTGTTGTGTGAATGGGTAAATGAGGGCACAGATTCTAGTGTGAAGCGCTTTGAGTATCCTGGTTGGATAAAAAGGCACTATACAAGTACAGTACATTTACCATTTACAGCCCACTTGCTCTCACACTCAACTTGCCACCTTTTTCTCACCTCCTGGAAACACAAAACTGCCTTGTCTTCTCATAGACTTCAAAGTATCCAGATTTGTCCCTGATCCCCTGTAAAAAAGAAGAAACAGAACTATAAATGAATAACTATTCTATAATTCAATTCTCATCTGAGAAACATTACCCAGCCTTGGAAGTGACCACCTTGCAGATGCCTGGTGCCATGAGGGTGACTCAGTTCACCCAGTTGTGCCCTGAGATTGTCGGCGACTTTCCATCTCCAAGGCAGGTGGCCCCGCCCAGGTTCTCAAAGTGCCAAAGTGAGGCCACAGTTGTTGTGGTGCCTCCAAAGAAGAGGCCACCTAAGCCTGGTCAGGGTTTCTACACAAGAATCAAGCAGTTGTCTGCAGAATTGGCAAAGATGAAACCCTGCATCATGATGTTCATACCCATGAGCTTAATATAAATTACAGATGACTTCCTCTGTAAAGCTTACWGTGCTGGARCACATGCTGGCCACCTTGGCAATTCCTTGGTGCATCTATTGTATATTGGCTACAAATTTGATCCAATTTTTAGAATTACAGTATGTATAGGTACAGAATAAGTTTCTGTCACAGACCATTGCAGAGTTTATCTGATGATTGTTTTGGCTTGAGCATGTTTTTCTTTTTTTTTGCTTTTTGTGTGTGTATGGTGTTTGGATTTATTTTATTTATTTATTTTTTTGTATTTTGGGTTCTTTATTTCACATTTCTTTTACTCAACGCATCATGATAACCTACTGGTAATTGCTTCCTCTCCCTGAACTGAATTGCTGGATTCTCATTGGCTGGGAGAATGAGTCCCATGCCTTCTTAAGCTGGACAATCAAAACCAGGTGCAGGTCAAATTTAAAAGGGCATGAACAAAAGCATCCTACACAACAAGTTTTACAATCATGCTGGGAAAAGGAAAATAAAAGGAACTAAAAGTTTTGGTTGGATCATGAATCAGAAAACGACAGAAATACAAATCAAAAACATATATGTTAGTCCAACAACACCACTACCAGTTATACATCCATGGCTATTTGCAGAACCATCTGTAGATCTGAAACTATTAGGAAATAAAGGAAAAACTAGTAATATAAACTCAAATTAACCATGGATATCTTCAAATATATACAGATGCATCAAAAAGTAGAGTAGATCAAGTCGAAGCAGCATTCATAGTACCAGAATTCAAAGTAAAAKTAGGGAAAAGGATGAATGATAAATTATCAGTATATACAGGAGAAATGTTAGCAATATTATTAGCTAGTCAATGGATTGAGGATAATAAACCACTCAGATCAATAATTTGTTCAGACTCCAGCTCTTCATTAATCAGTATAAAAAAATAATAGTTCAGAAAGTAGATCAGACATATTATTTGAAATACAACAAACACTGTACAGGATTAAAATGATGGGATTAATAGTAACATTCATCTGGATACCAGCACACATTGGAATAAAAGAAAATGAAATGGCAGATAAAGTAGCAAAAAAGGCTACCAAAAATAAAGTAGTTGATATTGAAATAAAATTCAGTAAAACAGAGATAAAAAGCATTATAAAGATGAAAATGAGAGATAAATGGCAAAAAAATGGGAGGAAGAAAGAAAAGGTCGATGGTTAAATAAAATTCAACAGAAAGTGGGATAAATGAGGAGTACTGGAATAAACAGAAGGGAGGAAACAGTCATATCAAGACTCAGATTAGGACACACAGGGTTAAATAAATCAGAGATTCTTAACCCATGACAGCGAGCGCCACCTTGAGGGCCTCAAAAGAACAACAGTTTTTAACTTTGGGCCGCAGAGGGCCGTGGGATCGCATTGGCTGTGTCCAAAACGACAGGCCGGGTCCTCCGGAGGACCC
>NW_013952784.1:461086-462548 GCF_001266775.1 Austrofundulus limnaeus
GTATGAAAGGCAGCCTCTGGTTCTACAATGCAAAAGTTTAAGGTTTTATTTTCATTTGCACTTTATCAAATTTATTTTTACAGTTTTTTATTTAAAACATTTACATTAAATTAAATATTTTTGAATGTATGTATTTTATGATCACAATTTTATTTATTGAATTGCCTATTGTTGTTGTTGTTTATGTTAAGAAAAATGTTATTTTTGTGCTGATAAGTCTGAGTGGTCTGTTGACTGACTGTTGTATTTGTTCAAATAATTGTTATGGGCAGGTTACAATATAAAAAATGTTTGTCATAATCATGTCTTGTGATTATTTGACAGGAGTTTTACTTTTAAACTGTAAGTGTATTTAATTTAGATATAACGTAAATACAATAAAAAATAAACCAAGATTTAGAATATGTATCATTTTGATCCGTACATTGGTAATGTCTGACTGGGCCTCCTGCCACTTTATGTTCAATAAATTGGGCCCTGAGGCCAAAAAGGTTAAGAACCCCTGAAATAAATCATTATTTATAATTGGAAAACACAATACTTGAAAATGTGATTACTGTGGAGAAGATGAGGATATAGAACATGTTTTAATACATTGCAAAAAATACCAAAATGAAAGAAATCAATTGATTAAAAGGCTCAATGAAATTAAAAGATTTGATATTATACAAAGCAATTCAAATTCTGAAACATTTCAATTGTTAATGAAGTATTTAAGACAGACTCGATTGTATGAAAGAATATAGTTGTTTTTATTGATTGATTGATTGATTGATTGTGAGAGCTGATCCAGTCCACACTCCACATATGTAGGTGGTGGTAATGCACCTTAACGTTGTTTGCCAACCGTCAAAAAAATAACGAAGAAGAAGAAGAAGAAGAAGAAGAAGACAGGTGCAGGTCGGAAGAGAGTGAGAGGACCCACCCCACTGCTCATCTCCTCCAAATCTGGTCAATCTGTCAGCCCTGCAGCGGGGTGGCTTGGTGTGGTCTTTGATTCAACGCTCACAATTGTTCAACTAAAGGAAAGTAATTATTATCCTCCTGGGCACATCAGCCCATTTTGGGTATGATTGGTCAGCTTAGTCCCTACTACTGTTTTGCAGAGCACAAGTGAGAGCACAGGATGTGGCTGTGCAGCTGGAATGTGCAGGCTCTGAAGGAATCAACTAAGCAGACTCAGGCAGCCCCATAATTGGGTTCATTGGAATGGAGATCTAGCAACTGACCTCCATACAGGTGGATGGAACGGTTTCCTGCCAGGACTGCGTGGTGATCTCCCCCTGCTGGTGTGGTGACAGACTTTAAATGAAAAGCCTGAGCTGAACTGAGCTGTGTAGGAATTACTTAATGAAGTCAGGACCAGCCTATTTTCATAAATGTAATCTAGCAAGACCTTGCAAGAAATGAAATCAGAAATAATGAAACACCCCTCTGATCATGAATGAGAAAAGAACTTGTG
>NW_013952784.1:462666-480342 GCF_001266775.1 Austrofundulus limnaeus
CCTGCCAGGACTGCGTGGTGATCTCCCCCTGCTGGTGTGGTGACAGACTTTAAATGAAAAGCCTGAGCTGAACTGAGCTGTGAAGATTGGAAACTTGGACTGTTTGTTGTTTTTGGTAACTTGTTTAATCCTTTTGCAGATTTTTCTCTTTCAGACATTGTTTCATTCAATTTTTATCTAGGTTTTTCTTAGTTGTTGTTTTTAGAAATAAATGTGAATTTCACTTTTAAACCAATTATAGTCTCCACTCGTCATTGTGATTGTGTAACGGGAAAACTAACAGATTGTTGTAAGAAAGCAGTTTAAAGCTGTGACACTTCCGGTAGATTTTTTTTAAGTAGCTCTAATTGGCTTGATTTGGAACCAGCGTCGCACAGCTCTTGTGTGTTTGCATTGAATGATATAGTGCTATTATTGTGCATAACATTTGCCTGTTGTCCCGCTGGTGTCAGTATTTGCCACGTGGGAGAATACCAACACATTGTAGAAGATTTATCAAAACATTTTAACTTTTTTTTTTTTCAAAAAAAATCTGAGAATTGTAAASTCCATTTTGGAACACAGTATAAGTTAACTAGTTATATTGTAAAATGAAGTTAATAATTATTTGTCAATACTGACTTAACTTTTGCAAGCAATGCTGCCAAAACCATTGGTGTACAGCTCAGAGCTTATAGAAATGATTGTTCAGAGGGACTGTCCTGGATGTCCTCTACCCTCCCTCCCTCCCTCCTCTGTCCCCTATCCAACCCAGGGATGTGCTGCTGGCAGAGATGAGGCACACATATCAGACCTCCATGATTAAAAGTCCACTCCCAGTGACCATGAGTGTCAGTTTTTGCCGCASAAACACCTTCCAACTGCTGTGGTGTGGTCGTGTGTGAACCCTGCCTGCTTGGTTCGGTCAGTGAAAGAGAAGAGGGTGATGGTACGCAGGCCGTCATCCCCTACTGATGGATGAGGAACATTACGGCTCTTGGGGACAGGTGCCACCAACGATTAAAGGCCCCAGCCAGTGGCTTGGAAAGAATGGAAGTGGAGGGAGGAGAGGGGAAGGAAAGAGAAACTGTTGCTGCAGAACGAGTAAACACAAACCCTGCAGGGAAAGCAGATGTGAACCGAGAGGCGAGGTGGAGGGGAAGAACTGCAGGTAGAGAAGAGACAGATGGTGCATTTTGAGTTTACGTGTGATACAACATACTGCTTATGTAGGAAAACAGTGATTTCACAAGTCAAACATCGCTGCTAAGAATTGCAAAAACACTTTGCTCTGTCCTTTTCAGCTGTTTAGTTGAGATAACCCCGTTTGCCAGAGTTCAGCAGCTGCTCTCATCTTTTTTGTCTGTTGCTGACATTTGTTATTTAAACTATCAATGAGATTTGCAACAGCCTTATATTCTTTTACTCACGACCAATTCACCTGTCTCTCATTAGTAYTTTACCAACTATCTGTGTTACCAAAGTATCGCTTTTGTGTGAGGTTATAATCTGTTTCCTGCCTTGTGTGGCACTCAGTCATTTTAATAGTCCCTGGCCTCAGTTGTGCACCAAAACACTGTAATGAAATGAAAGGCCTATTGTTTTTTCACATAATATATATCACGCATCACCTTTAACTAAGATTGTAAGAGAGTCAATAGTGCCAGTAGCCAATAGTGATCAAGATCCCACCTCCCCGCCATATCCACAGGGTTTGTGTGTGACTGTGTGTGTRTTACCTGCCCAGTGAAAAGAGATCTGATGGAGAAATTTAAAGAAATAAATAACTGCATTAACGAGCATTAAAGAAATTATTGCCGTTAAGCGTAGGCTGCGTTAATGTGATAACAAGTTAACCTGCCCAGCACTAGTAAAAATGTAACAAGTAGAGGTAAAAAGTTGACTGAAAATTAAATACTTAAGTAAAGTACAGATAACAAAAAATTCTACTTAAGTACAGTAAGAAAGTATATGTACTTACCCCAGATTTATACTGCATGCGTCACCGCTGCGCTCCGCTGCTCAGGTCGCAGCTGTGCATTTCAAGTCCAGTTTACACCACCTCCGCTTCGCTCCGGTCCGACAGACGTGCAGGAAGCAGATCGCGCGATAAATTCAGTGATAAGTGTGGAAGTCACAACAAAAAATAAGTAATTCTGTGAAAGACAAACTCCAAACACAGCTGAAAACATTGATATAAAGGCTTTTGGTATCTATGTTGAAACTGTCTCGCTGTCGGCTTTCTGAAACTTCTGATTTTAAAATAAAATCCACGTGTATCGTGTGTGTACACATATGCTTCATGCTACATGTTTCCATCTGCTTCCCAAACAGAACGATATATTCTGACAGCATTTGTGTAGAAAAATATCCGTATATTTATTAATATAGCTGCAATTTCGACATTATTCCAACAAATTAATCCACGGAATAGTGTCTTATTTTGAAAAACGGATGTTGTGCTCGTATCTTTTCCTGTTGGTGCAACGTAATCTTTAAAAATTGACTCCGGTGCTGCTCCAGCATCGGGCAAAAATAGGATCTATTCTAATTTTAACGGATCGCCGTCCGCTCACCACCGCCATGCGCACCCAGTGTAAACACTCTCATTGATTATAATGGGTGCATATTTGCTGCAGAGGTAGGACCGGAGCGGAGCGGAGATGGAACGCAAGCTATGTAAATTGGGGGTCAGTTACTTTACAACTCTGCACAGTGTGTTGCACTGTTTGTGTGCAGTTAATGTGTTGGGAATCAGTCTTAGTTTTTAGCACACCAAATTTTAGTTTGRTGTGATATTGATTAAAATATAGTCATTTTTGTCTTTTCTGTGGTAAGTTGGCTTTGATGGCCATATTATACTGATGCTAAAATGTTACCAACTAGATGATCATGAAATGATTACATCCTAGAAGTCTCATTAAAATTTGTGCAGTGTTTCATGATTTATTGTGCCTACAAATAGTGCAGAAACCAACATTTGATGACAGTTTTAGTCAAAATTTCCATTACACGATGGGTAGATAAGAGTATAAGTTTAAAATGATGCTCAGCTAACACTATAACAAATTAAGCTCAGTATCTGTGAACCTGGCTGTTTTAGCTATTTTTGTGTTTTCGAAGCTCAGTTGGCTATGGTGGTCATTTAAACTATGTAGAAACCACAGTTAAATAGTTGTAGACATACATCAATTTCTGAAAGCTTCATGAGATATTTCACTAACAATCAACTAGCGTTGAATTCAACAGTTAACATTTTACAGAAATATATTGCACACTGTAGTGCTTTAAGTTTGTCTTGGGGATGATTTTCTGTTACTACCACACCAAATTTTAGCCAAATATCTGTAAAATTATTTGAGTTGTACCTTTTTGTGTTCTCAAAGTTTTGGTGACTGGGGTWGTCATCTTAAATTTGGTTGATTCCAAATGGTTATTACTCATAGATGTGTATCCACTGGCTGCTCTCTAAATGTTTCTTTAAAATATGTTCAGTGGTTCGTGAACTATTGTTCTAACTGACAAAGTGTTGGCTGTAATAGTTATTGCCAATGTTTTAAGCAAAGGTGTTATGTAATGAAGGTACTTAGATTATGCGTTAGGTACAACTCACCTACTACCACACCAAATGTTAGCTATTTATTTAACACATTCTCTTGTCGGACTCGTCAAAAAATTGGACAGGGACTGTCTGTGTCCAGTTTTGACGCATCTGGTCCCCCCGCGCATCCGTCCTTGCCGCCCGCGGCTTTTCCGGGTTGCGTTACTTAGGGGTCTTTGGGTCGGTGGTCTGAGGTTAACATGAGGTATCAGGATTAATGGTTAATTTGAGATACTGGGGTCAGGGATAGGCTGTATATGGCTAATATAGGTTAAATTTAGGCTCTGGGACGGTTAGTTCTCGCAAATTCTCTACATTAAAAAATGGTTAATATGAGGGATCAGGTTTAATGGTTAATTTTAGGTTCTGTGGTCAGGGATAGGCTGTATAAGGCTAATAGAAGTTAAATTTTGGGTCTGGGATGGTTAGTTTCGCACATTTCCTACTCTTGTAAAAAAATGACGACGCGCTCGACCTTCTCCGCCTCATCTCGTAAAGAACAGACGCGCGGGGGCTACCCGACGCATCCGAAAGTTGACACAGATGGCTGTCTGACCAAGCCTCTATGTTGACGTGGGGGACATGAGAATGCATTGATTTATTTTGTAAAGTTGTCTAAGTTATACCTGTTTGTAATTAAGTTTTCTTAGCTGTGGTGGACGTTTGGATGAGGTTAATATTAAAAAAAAAATCTGTTTATATGTGTGGATCCAATGAATACTTTAAGGTTGTCATTAAAATTTGTCTTATGGTTGATGAGATATTATACTAATACAACACCCAAATGAACACTTTCACACAGACATTTGCAAAAATATCATTATTTATCTCATGGTGTTCAAAAATGATAACGATCAGTTTATGGATCATTTCTGATCATACAGAGTGATTAGGAAGGCATGTTGAAAGGATAGAGTGTGACTAGAAGACACACAGCACAAATCAGAATTCCATGAGGTTAGGGCTATGCTCTGTTGATGCAAAGTTCAGCCGACTGACTGTGGAATCGAATCTCTCTAAAACCAAGGCGAGGAATAATGGGCCCTGGCAGACAGAATGGAACTATACTTTAGGTTTCAACTGCAGAGTGAAATGTACTGCCATCAACTGAGAAAAACGGATACAGATAGGGACCAATGTCTGTCTCCACAGCACCAGTGATTATCTGGAAATTGCCTTGACATTCAGCTATAATTTTCAGTGTAATGATTGAAAATAGCTGGGGATGAATCCCCACAGATTGCCATGTTATCAAAAATTGTGCCGGTGAAAAACAACAAGTTCACATTTGCAAACAACCAGGGGAACCACTTCATGAAACCTTCTATTTCTCCTGTTCCATATGTAGTACCTCTGATCCAACATGATTTTTCTTTACTCTTTCACTATTTTTGTTTTCGTGTTTTTTTTCTCTCCTTTTATTAGCCAAACCCATCATCAGGGTTTACAGTTGTAATGTTTGCTTGTCTGGTTACCCGTAATCCCTTGGCATACATTCTGTCTCTTCCTTGGCCTCTCTAATAAAGYCTGTCATCACTGGTGGATTTGCTCCTCTGAGCTAAAACATACTATAAGTTAAAGGCCTAGCACTCATCTTTTAAGATGGAGGTTTGCACTAAGATCCTCTTGTGCTCAAAAATTATGGTATTAAAGCCATTTTGGTCAAACTTTGGAAAAAAAAACCATGCATTATCGTATAGAATCCTTCCTGGCTGTCTTGACTTTAAAAAATTATCAGTTGTAGATCTAGATCCAGTGTTTGCTTTTTAAGAGTTTGATAAAAATTTCTTTGTCTTATTGTTTATGAAAGCTTGTACTATAGCTACATATACAAACAAATTAGTATTTTTCCCATATTTGGACATTTTCTTGACCTTCTATCATTTCTTTTCATATTTTTGTCAAACACAATATTTTTGATGACTTGTTATATAGTATTATATCATGTGTGCAAAACTGAACCTTTTTTTCCCCTCAGATGTGTTAAAATGTTTTGTTTTCCGTTGGATTTGAAGATTACACAGAATGCCTAGAAGTTGGATAAATGAAGTGACTAACAGGCTTACAAACTACAGTTATTTACTTATTGCAAATAACTAGATGATTAAAAAAACTAAGACTAACCTTTCAATTGTGTTTATAAGTATAAATAATAACTTTCATGTTATTTWTAGTCAAAGCATCCAAAGAGCCACTTGTAGCCTAAGAGCTGCATTTGCAAACCTCTGCTCTGAACGTTACCAGTTACATACCTAAACTAAACTCTCTTCACAACATAGCTCCAAACTTAACCTCTTACCCTGAAATAATGTTCTGCTAGATTAGGACCAGGCTTTAATTCCCATAAGGACTACTGGTCCTGGGTAAGTATACAAAACAATAATAATAATAATAATAATAATAATAATAATAATAATAATAATAATAATAATAATAATAATAATAATAATAATAGTAGACCACAATCAGGTTAGGTGAAACAATACCTGCTTTTATTTACAAGTGAAGTAAGTGGTTCACAGGGTCCAGGAAAGGTCTGTAGACAAATAGTATTGGCGGGTTTCTATATCCAGAGTATAAAGGTCAGGGATTATCTTGATACTTGCTTTATCCTTTGTATTTCACAGATTTGGAGAGGACAAGAGGATTTTCAAGAGCAGTACAGAAGACCACCAATGAGACAGGTAAACGCAGGTGATGAGAGAGTGGCAGGTCAGACTGAGAGGCTGTTACGTTTCTCCTTAGGGATGATGATCATCGGCAGAGTGCACGTCAGCAGGAGCGTTACCAAGCACAAGACCTCGGAAAGGTATCAAGACGTAAACTCACAACAAAGGGAAACCAGAAAGCSAGGAACTAGAAGCAGAATAAAATCAAGTTTTAGCTTTTTCAAAGACTAGGTAAGTCTTGCTCAGGTTGTTACACAAAACCATTTGGTKTAATGTTCCAGGGAAGCTGACACGCAGGGTCTTAAATACAGGATCTCATCAGCCAAGATCAGGAACAGCTAGTGATTGGARTCTGAAAGGTGTGACTAATGCACATATAACACGATTTCCTACAAAACACCAAATACACATACAAACAAAAACATTATCATCCACATTTGTCTTTTAGCAACGGGCGATACACCTGACTTTTAAACCTRCTGCAATACATCCATAGAGAGCATTAGAAATTGACTGACACAAGGTAACAGTGTGAAAAGTAGTTTTAGAATAAGAAAACCTGTTGATTGGGTAATGAAAATGCTATTGATGGTAGTAGCCAGTTTAAATAAATTTAGGATAATTGTTTTGTTAGTTTACACAAACAGTTTGACCTGATTAGGCTAATAGTCTGAATAGCATTGATGGCTAAAACACAAAATACCCATCTAATTAGTAAAACTAAATGGAAGCTTTACAAACTGCTTTTGGTCATTTAAAAATATAAATGAAATAACACCTAAGTGGTTATTCTCTTAAAACCTGTGCATTCTGTCTAATTATAATGAAAATGCTGTTCCTCCTGTTTTCAGCCCACGTCCGCTGAGTTGTCTTGTGGGTTTCTGCTGCCTCTTGAAAGTGTCCCTTTATCATTGAATCCACGCAGATACTGTTCAGAGCCTCTTGCCAGCTTATCTCTGTTAGACTGTTAATTAGCACGAAGTGCAGCAATTACACTCAAATATCCTGAGCAACAAAGACACAAAGACTGGTCCCCTCCCGTCCATCCTCCCCCCCAACCCCGCTGTACTTCGGCCCTTAAACTCGACCGGCTCCCACCAATGACAACAGCGAGAGGAGAGGTTGAGGAGACGGGAATGAGGAAGGGGGAATACTGAGCAACGCAAAAACAGAACTCGGATAAGACTCTGCTGTCGTTTTTAATTGGTTTGTCTCTCCTGAGAGGAGCCCCAAATCTGCACGCTTTTACTTGTTAAGCCTTCTGTTATAAATGCCTCTACTTTTGCAAATCTGGGCATATACATGGCTGAAGTTGTGCACAACATGTAACACTATAGTGGTTGGATAACCACGACAATTTGAGAGCTGGATGTTTCCACTGGCGATCCACCAAGGTTAACCACACAATGAACTCAGACAATAAAATCAAGACTGTTGGATGAAACACCGTACGTCTAGCTTAGCTGTACATTTTTATTTTCTCCGAATGATAATGTGTCAATCCAATCTCCCTGGTAGAGGGTATTACCTTACTAAAGCGCAACCTAACTCTTGAAACTTTCTGGTCAGGTATCGGAAATCATTCCATTTGAATTAGTGGTAAACTGCTGCAGGGTCGATTTTTGAAAAATACAATAAAACATGATCACATTTGTATCATTTGAAAAGTCTTGACTGTGTAGTTGAAATAAATCTTTGCAGCTGTCAAAAGCACAGTACGCACGAGCYGAGGAACATCACATCATTAAAAATCATTTACCTTCATCAAGCAACAAGCTAATACAAAGCCGTTTAAATCTTTCAAACTGTTTCTAAACATAATTAGTAGATCATATTGTGAAAGTAAAGTGTGGTTCCAGGAGAGTTTGAAAAGTTGGGACACTTTTGGATTAAGGTAGTCTCTCATAAGGCAAGTTGGCAAATAACATTCACGAGGTAGTCTCCAGGACATTTCATGATGTTTGCTGGGATTCTTAGTTTCCCTGCAATAGTTGCACAGACATGCCATTGRATGATTTTGTGGGACAAATTTCTTCCAACAATAATCAGAGCACCAAAAACCCATCTCGAATTCCTCATGATTTTGTACTGGATGTCTACAACATGTCTTTAAAATGCTTAGCGGTTTACTTGTACAAAGCCCTTCTCTAACAGAAACTATCCAAGGCAAAGGTCCGAATCTAAAAACCTCACCAATGATAAATAGTACTTACTGAAAAACTGCACTRAATTTGCTTACCTTCATTTCATAAATGTACTCCAGCAGAATAAATCAGAAATGTGGGGTCAGCTGCCAAGAAGGGTAAAAAGCGAGTGGAGGTGGGTAAAATGTGGGCAGAGGTGAACAACAAAACAATATGCACATAAAATAAAGCTGCGACTTTTAAAACTAGACATTCAAAACAGTCATATGGGTTGCTGGTCACTTGGTCAACCACTCAGATTGCAGGCCAGCTACAGCCAGAGCCATGTTGGTGGAAAAAAATCAACGGGGCAGCAAAAATRCTTGGGCATGGGGTAACAGAAAACAACTGAGATGATGTAATCTGTACTCTAAGAATAAAGGTACAAAAAGACAGCAAAACATTGATTCAACTAAGTGATATCTGATGCTTATCAATCTTATACTTCTCTCAAATATATTCATCCACTCTGTGAACAGCTGAATAGGCTGCAACCAAAAAACTGGCAAACATCTGGTTCCAACCAGGGATCCACACAGTCCCCTATAGAATTCATCATAAACAGCAAACCACTTGTGGAAGAGGAGAAGCATAAATTGGGATGTAGCACATAATTATATAGCCTCTTGCACTACAAAGAATTTATTTTAATCTTGAAAGGACTCTGTAATCTACATATATGAAAGCAGGATTTGCAAGGACTGTATCAGCTAGCAAGATGTTTAATAAAAAGTTATGAAAAGATTTTAAATTCATTTCATATGTAATAAAATACATAATACACCATGGAAGGCTGTCATGGAGGTTACATTAATGTAGGTAACTTTTATTAATGCCAACTCCAAATAAAATTGAAATATGCCCTTGTGGCACTAAAAAATGAATCACTATATAACGTTTGATTATAAACAATGAATTTTTGTCATGGTGTCTAGCTTCCTTCCACAGTTGASTTAGTTTGACTGGCGGGCTCTAACTGGCAGAATGTGTGGAAATGAAATTATATAACAGCTTGAAGTCTGACTGCAATCTCTACACTAAAGCATAGTTACTCACAGTCAGTGCAAAAAAAGTACATACTATAAGTACAACGTATTATTTCAGTTCAAATGTTTGGTCTAAAAATTGAATAAATCTGACTAAAGATAAACATGGAACTATCTTTTGCCYTCCAGCCATCCATCAATTTACTTGTGTTTATCTGTGGTTGTGTTGTGGAGGCAACAGGTCAAGGAGGGAAATCCAGACAGCTCTACCCAGCGACACACTCCAGCTCCTCCTGGGTGATCCAATTTGTTCCCAGAAGGAAGCAAGGAAGCATTCGACTGTTTTTATCCCCATTTCTTTAAGGGTCCTACACCAGCAGTTACATCAAGATGAGGAGATCTAGACTTTGACTGGTCAACACCTTGATTATTTTCTTTTTATTGTTAACCCATTTTTTGCTGTTTGGAATTGTGGTTTAGTTTCAAAACTTTAATATGAACAAACTTTAGMTGTCCAGTTAAGGCATAAGCTCACTGTGTAAAAATATTACAAACAAAAAAGTTGGTTCAAATCTTAAAATACAATGACTAAAGTGTACTCATTAGATTAAATTACATATCTGGGGTTGGTTGTCAAGGTGGGTACAAAGTGGGCCAAGGTGGACAATATAAGGGTGGAAGTGGACAATGTGTGTACAAGGCTTAGAATATAGTTTTGCAAGCCAAACGCACACTGATTTCCTAAAATTGACAACATTAAACAGGCCGCACTGCTATCTGTTCATTTGATCACCAACAAATTCAGTGAGACCAAAACAGAAAATTTGCTTGATTTTCTTTTCTTGTCAATTTTTGTCAGAATTTTTTGTCAGAAAAAGTAGTAGCCCAGACTATTTGTGATTGTAAGATCTGGCCCACTGTTCCACGAGTTTGACAAGTCTCTCCTTCAACATCATGGGAATAACTTTCCTGATAAGTGCGATCCATCCATTAGTCCTTGCATGTCAACCCCTTCAGACATTTTCCTGTATCTTGACCCACAGAAAACCATAATTTCCACACTATACAACTGGGGGAGGGGGACTACCAGACTGTTGGCTGCAGAGAGGTGGAAATAACGGCATCTGCAGAGTAGCAGGGAGGGGAGGAAGAGGAGGTGGCATATTCATTTCCCTACAGCCTGATGACTCTGAGACTTAAATAAAATTGAAGCAAAAGTCTTGAAAAAATCTGTTAGATTGCCCTATACATCTGTTTACATGTTMTGTATGCATTTTCTTCGCTTTGATTCGTACAAAGGTCTGGACTATTGGCTATTGAATAGCAATTTCTTGTTGGAGGCGTGGAAACGATTGCATCTGCTTTCACCCAGTCGCTAACATTTGGCAGTAGTAGTGTGCCAGCTTGACCATACGGGAAACTAAGCTAAGAAGCTAACCTGAAATTGCGTGCACTGTAAACAACCACCCCCTACTGGGAAGAGAGAACCGAGACGAACGAGATGGCTGTATATCAGTGCTWCAGCCTTCGTGAGACTAATTTAATTTAATTTGGAAGACTTGTCAACATGGACTGAATGACTATTTACTTCCTCCACTGCCATTGCCAAACTACAGGAAGAGTAAAATGAAGCAGAAAATGAACGTCATCGTTCACAACTCATGTTCCCTGACTGACCCGGCTGAAATTCGACCAGAGAAATCTTTTTCTATGGGAGAAATCCCAGACCGAGCAGAGAAGGGAAACTAGAATTGAGCGGAACTGTGTAGGAAAGCAAGGGCCAAGCTAGTACACATGTAAATTAGGGGAAAATACATGTAATTTATAGACAATCTCTACAACTTGACCTATTGGAATAAGGGCACAAGTCTTGCTTTGAATATACATACAGGAATTTGACACACTGACACTAACACTGACACCATCTTATCATAGTTTTACAGTGTCCCCTACAAAATGCTTAGGGGGCAAGGTCTTGACTCTGGTTCAAAGATCTTCAACAATGAGGTTGYCACCCCAAGTGGGATGGCAGAGGTACAGTGTGGGGGTATTGCAATTCTTTGTTCCTTTGTTTTCAAACACACATTACCATAAATCTAACATGTAGAAAATTGATAAATTGAGGCATAAAATAATGTATTTCAGTCAGATATGCATACATTCCGTGAAAACACCAGCTGAATTCTGCTTTGCTCACAGTCAAATCATGTATGCTGGTCCTTTGCTTTGTTCCTTTATCAGTTTGGGGGTCCAAAATGGAAGAAAAAAAAAAACGTTGGAAGACCCCTGCTCCAGATCCATAAAACACAATAAGGTTTGCCAAAACTCAGAGAGAAATGCTACTTTGGTGATCTTTTGAGTGTTGTACACTACTATGGAAGATTTTTGGTCTATTTTTTTACATTAAAACAGTCTATGGGTTTATTCACATCTCTAAAGGTCACACACGTACAACCCGCATTGGAACAATAGCAAGAGAATAATATTGACCATAATAGGTCATAGGTCACCTTTTATGAAGGATGACAATAAAAGGTCAAACTCTGGATCTTCTATTTACGTAGAAGATGACTTTCTTACCGAGGCAAAGCCAAAGTTGTTTTTGAGCTTGCAAATAACCATAAAATAAAATGTAAACCATTTACGTATTAATAATGGTGTACAGGCTATTAGAATAGTGTCTGCATCAAGTCCAATGCAATTTCTGAGGCTGCATCTGATATGCTTAAGTCATGGTACAAGAGTTTTCCCATTGTTTACTAGTTCTCAGATCTTATGACAAAGATCTATTGAAAGAAAGCCTTGTTTGTGATATTTGAATCTTTTGTGTAAAGTTACTGTTGAGTAAGTAGGGTATTGACCCTTTGCACCCACGTGACAAAGTCGTGATACCGGCATGTTGGATGGCAGAAGGCACAGAGCGGGGAATTGAATTGAATGGCAGCAATAGTTTTTTGAAGTTGTTTTTGCCATGGTTTCTACTTGTTCAARTTTAGATAATTTATCTGTGGAAGTCACACACACCTAGTTGGAGCTCACAGACAAAGTTATTTCCAGAAGTTGGACATAGCTAGCTTAGAAATCGACCCATATCTTCTCCCTCTGGACGTGTGYGTTAGGTTCTCATAATGGCCAAGGTAAGACTTGCTTGTTAATGCTAATGTATTTTTATTTGCTGATTCCATAAGTGATTCTAGATGTTTTTCAACGTGACCTCTGTCTGACGCTCGTGTTACATTAAGCGGCTGCTTCCTGAGATCCCACTTAGCACATATACAGTACTAACGTTAGCGTCAGACCTTGTGAATCCAGTCAGAGACRCTTTCTTATTTAAATTCTTCATCAGATCTTCTTTCTGAGCAGTGCCTTCTCCACTCTGTGTGACTGGTTCATAGCTGTACGGCTGGATGGTTTTTAGAGCCGACGACAGCTAGCAGGCTAACAAGCTAGTAGCTTCTCTTCATGAAACTCCGGGTACAACAGAGCACCGAGCTGTGCTTCTTTCTGTTCGGTATTTAGCTGAAATGATCCATTCCCAGTTAAATTAAAAAAGATGAACAGCTTTGATGATCAGCTGGTCTGATTTTATGACCTGAATGCGCAACTGGTGTTTACTCCATCAACGTGGAAAAAATAAATAAAAGCTTCTCCTCCTACCGACCTTTCACTACAACACAGATTCAACATTGAGTAAAAACAACTATATTTCCAGCTATCACTGTTGTTTATGTCTTCACTATGACACGGAGTGCTGCGKGTGGGCAGACGGAGAGATAATAATATTTTCGAATCAGCAGCGCTGCGTCTTCAGCCCGTTACTGCTCGGTCCGAAACCGGAGAGACACTCCGGTCCACCGGCCGACTGCACAGCAGCTTAAGACTACGATAAAAGGACAAGTTTGGTTTGTTTCCTTGTCTGTGCAGCCGACTGYGCAGCAGCTGAAGAMCATTTTTTACAGCTAAATCAACAGGGGKGAAAGAACAATATTAGGCTACCAACTGCGTGATTCTCCTATAGCTCAATAGTATCTTATGGACGCATGTCTGTTTTTGCCGTTCACCATGGAAAAAGGTGGTGGTCTTCTGAGGTGCATGACGTAACGTGCAAAGGGTCAATAGCTTTTATTTACCACAGGGGGTGGGGCGGCTGCAATCCCTGGAGTGCCCCTCCCCCACTTTTCATGCTAACCTTTTCCAGATTGATGAACTACTAAAACTGCTTCTCTGAGGTAGYCATAGATATCTTTTATTTTGCATCAAATTCACGCACTTGTTCCAGAGCAGCACAAAATCAAAACTAAGCTTTTAATGTGTTGGTCACAGTTACAGATAAATAATCGATGTATTTGATTACCAGGAACATGCTGCTTCTTACCTTTTTAATTATCATGGAMGCTGTAGGAGTTGACTTCAGGCTTCTGCATTTGGGTTAGTGTTGTTTTTGTTAAATTAAATGTTTTTTTAATGTCCCGATAAACACAACACTAAAAGTAATAAAAAGGTGTTAAATTTACCTTTTATTATCACAGTTTGTAAAATCACATTTATTTTATATTTTTTGTATTCACAAAGCGCAAACAGGAGGAATAGCAATAAATGTTGCATTACTGGATAATTGGCTGATCATCACACTGCTTTGGGCACAAAAAGCAGTTTTGCATTTATTAGATGTAATCCACCACTTAGTACAAAGAGACAAGGGTTTCTAAAATGACTTTTAAATTTTAACTATAAACATTATATTTTATTATATTAAATGATATCATGATTTAAAATATCATGTTTTACCTTTTATCCATTTAGAGTTTTTGAAATGGCTGCAGATCAGTCAGTCTCTGAATTTCTGCCTCTAGTCTCTGCTTGTGCACATATTCACTGTTTTTTCTGTTTTGTCTTCCTCTGTGCTTGATTGCAGGAGAGGAGAATGATGTGTTGGATCTGAGCTTCACCAGCTGCACTCCGTCACAATCAGAAAGCCYGCTTTAAATACTTTCCTCTTCCTTCTTCCTCAGTGCAGATGGGGCAATGGCCCCATCTGTTCTTTRCTCTTGTGTCAATATCGGCTCCCTCTTTATCTCTCATTTTTATRTCACTTTGGATCACTCAGCGAATGTTCCCTTTATCAGTGCAGTTCATGTCCRTGCCCCTTGAATCCCCTCTTCCTGACTTCCTCTGGCCTTTTCTCCTGCTCTATTCAGCTCCTCTGTCAGGCTTTAGCTTCATGTTTCCTGTCTCAGAAGTCGCAGGAAATTTAAAGGAATCCTTTAGATTCCTTTAAATTTGCACACAACTTTGAAGTGATGTTGTGGTTAACAGTTATTAAATTTTAGCACTTTTTACAAACTTGAGATCAGTCACAGTGTAGAGTAAGAAGCAAAGGCCAGATTTTTTTTCCACGCTGGGCTAATGGCTATCCGAACAATAGAAAATTAGAATAGAAACAGCCTTTATTGTCCTGCGTGTGGAAATGCAGGTGTAGTGGCAGCCGCAGATACATACATTAATCCACAGAAACAGTATATTTCTAAGTGACATTATCAACTGTAGCAATAATAATAGAATTAAAGATAGTAACAATAAAAATAAACATTGATCAAAATAAAAGTAAGAATAATCCTTACTGTAACAGGCTATCAAGATGAAATTAGATAAAAATGACAAATAAGGTAAGATACTGTGCAGAAAAATATTTTACAGGAAAAAGACAGTCGTTATAGACTCATGATCTGAGGGGGTGTGCAAAATGAGTGGAACATAGTCTGTGCAAATTGAGTCGAACTCGAAGGTGTGCAAATTGATTCAACTCAGACATTGAGTCAGTGTTCCAGTACAGGAAAAAAGATGTACAATTGCCACTGGTTATTTATGTAATGACTGAGAGGTAGAGTTGTTCGGTGTGCAAACACAAACATGGATGCTTATCATAATTGTTGCGAGCGGTGATAGTTATAGTCTAACAGCTGATGGGAGGAAGGATCTGCGGTAACGTTCTTTTGTGCATTTAGGATGCAGCAGTCTGTCACTGAAGAAGCTCTGCAGATCAGCCACAGTTCCATGCATTGGGTGGGAGACTTCCTCAGTCATTGATGTTATTTTTGCCWGAGTCCTTCTGTCTCCCACCACCTGCACTGGGTCGAGGGGGCATCCCAGCACAGAGATGACTTTCTTGATGAGCTTATCCAGCCACTTCCTCTCAGCTGTAGAAAAGCTGCTGCTCCAACAAATGATGCCATAAAAGATGTCTGAAGCCCACTGCATACAGATTATTTAGTCTCATAAAACATTTTTGTCATAATAATATTCTGGTGTTAAAGAATACTACAATAGCTAATATTAATCATTTATACTTTGCGGTTATCTCAGCGGAACAGTGTCAAAGCTACTATGACAGGTGTGAAGATTAAGAAATTAAAACCAGGTGTGGCAGACAACAAGCTTGATGGACATGATTAAGGAGAATATAAGGGAATAAACTCAACCAAAAATTGCAGTAGAACCATAATACAAAAMAGTACTGTACTGCTGGTAGCTCGTGAAATTTGTATGCTTGAGGAATCTTTTAACATACTAGATTTTCTAACTTTTACACAGTTTGCCTTTAGTACAAAATCACCCTTGATGCAATTTTTCTTAATAYTGGATTGTGATCAAGATATATTCTGTCTTTCTGTACTTCTTGGCTTCATTGGTGTGTTTGGGATCTGCTAGCTTTCACTAGCAATAGGTTAGTACGGGTACTTTTTCTCTGTTTCTTCTGTTCCCACTTGCTTCATGTGTCAAATGTCTATTTATGTCTCTGCCTCCTTTTAATGATAATGATACRTGTAATAAATATAGTCTTATGGTAGCTTTGGAGGCAAGACTGTCTGAACTGGAAGCTCGGCTCTGAGCGGTTGAAAAACCAACAGCTAGCCAGGCTAGCTTAGGCAGCGTGGAGCCACCGAGTGTAGCTCCTGCTCCTGTTAACAGTCCTTCAGCAGAGTTCATGCAGCTGGGACCCCGGGCCAGCTGGGTGACTGACCGGAGTAAAGATAGTGCTAAGGCCAAAGCCAAGGTCCTGGTTCCATCAACTCATTCACATTTCAAACTAATTCTCTTCACTCAGCAACATACCTAATGAGAAACAAACCCTGGCAGCGCTATAATAAGAAACATGGCACTGAGGACTCAAGATTCAAAGTGTTTATTGTCATATACACAGATGAAAACATGTTTCCCTGAGCAATGAAATTCTTACTTTGCCGACCACTTTGAATGCCGAGAGACAACCATACTAAAAAGAACTAGATACAGCACYGCGATAACATAATGACCCCTGCACGCACAAATGGGGGAGGGGGGCACTGATTGGTGGGCCTGATGGATAGAGCTTCATCAGAGCTAAACAACAAAAGAAATCTGAAGCTTCTATGTTGAACAGTTTCTGAGTTATAAGCATTTTTGCATGTCCAGACACCCCCACTTTGAAAGGACCCCCCTCCTCAAATATGGGGTCTATCAAAAAACCGTTGGCTGGCACAGTGTAGGTCGGACTCATCTATAGCCCTGCCAAACTTCATGTTGACCGATGCAGCCGTTTTTGTGCTACGACCAAAAGTCTCTGAAAAAAAAAAGTAYGAAAACAATATGACTCCCGCTTACACTTTGCGTGCGGGGGTCATAATAAGCACTGAAAGGACACCAACAAGGTAATAAGGGATAAAGGATAAAAAAGACCACACTTTGAACAAAAAAAGAGACCAAACTACAGATAATCACATCAGAAGGGAAAAATACAATAATAACATCAAGAAATGGAACAGTACAATCAGTGTTTAAAGTGTAAATGTGCAAATGTGCAACAGACAGCAACCAAAGTCAAATACATACTGGGGGCCAGAGCAGGAAACATTAAATCCTACAGTTAAGTGCTGACWAACGTTAATGCTAAGTACTGCAAGATTGTGATACGTGCTGCTGGTAATGAAACCAGGTTACACCAATCAGTGGTCACTAAAATTAATGTTGCTTCAGTGTGTAACTTTGCCAAGACTATGTCAGACTCCATAGCTCTCTCTGGTCCTGTCACCAACTTGACCAGCAATGATGTCTTAAGTGGCATGTAATCATTCAAATGCTGGCTGTCCTGGTTTCCCAAAAACAATGTAGGCTACATAACTGGAGTGCTTTGTGGGGAAAACTTGTTCTGATGCATAGAAAAGTAATTCATTCCACTCTTGAGCCACAAAATTGCCAACTGCAGTCAGGTTATAATAATA
>NW_013952784.1:481444-482512 GCF_001266775.1 Austrofundulus limnaeus
TAATAATGCCTTTTATTTATAAAGCATCTTTCAGGATACCCAAGGACGCTGGGTGAGATATGAGAGAAAGAGCAAGACTTATGGGACCCTTCAATTTGGCAAAAAAAATAGGGGACATCCCAGCTAACATCGGACAGTAAAATCAGAGAAAATGTAATGGACCATTTTAATTTCAAAAACAAAAGTAAGAAGAAACTCTTACTTTTTAACATTTACATTTTTTTAAGAACGTGATTGATTCCAAGATAGTTCTTTTATATTTCTACCTCAGGCCTAAGATATGAAGCAGGATTATTGTCATATTAAGACAATTTTAGGTTAAGAATTTTACTGAACAAGAACAAAGCTGGTTACCTGGGTTTTTCCTCATAAAAACGTATGATGTATACCTAAGTTTCTAGATTAGTGATCACACATGTTAATATACCACCCCTAAACCAATCAATGCACTAACAACACAAAAGAAATAAGCCATCAGTGCATAAATGTTTTATATATTCTTGTTTCTATGAAAAGTTGCACCTGCGCTAAAATTTAGTTCAATACACATTTTTTTCTTTCAGGTACATAATGTGGTGTTGCAATTAGTCAGTTTATACATTATCTAACTGCTGTATTTGTTGGCCACTTTTTTCTTGCGTCATTATGGTAACTGGTCCTCTGTTATCAGCTCCACCTGTTTTACATGAGTGCACACAGATCCAGTCAGAAATCCTGGGTTGCCTTACCTTGCTGACACAGAGGTACTTTAGTTTCTATAAGGACAGTTTTTATTGTTAGGCTGAGATGAGCCAGTTCCATTAATGAAACTCTGGACATGTTGAACCTGTTTTGTTGTGTAGGCCCCTGACTTGCTCTGTAGCAGATTAAATTTCCAGCATGTGTTGTTAGTAAGATCCGACAAACCTGAACATCAAAGGTGGAAAATGTACTTAAGTAACATACTCAAGTAAAAGTACAGTTACTAAGAATTTTACTCAAGTACAAGTAAAAGTCCCTGTGTAAAAAAATCTACTCGGATGGATGGATGGATGGATGGATGGATGGATGGATAGATGGATAGATAGG
>NW_013952784.1:484685-485980 GCF_001266775.1 Austrofundulus limnaeus
GATAGATAGATAGATAGATGATAGATAGACTTTATTGTCTGTACCAAAGGTGACAGAAAATTGTCTTTGACAGGGCTCCATGTTAAAAACATATATTAGAATAAGTAAAAAAAAAAGCAAACATCAATGACACTAAGTACTATAATAAAACCCATATCCACACAAAACAACCAAATTTAAAACAATCGTGAAAWGGGGGGTGGGGTGGGGGGGTGTAACTATGTAGCTTTGTTTGGTAGAGTAATTGCAGAAGACACAAAGGATTTTTTGTAGATGTTTTTCCTGGCCAGGGGAACCTTATAATGCCTGCCAGAAGGGAGAAGCTGAAAAAAGGTAGTGAAGGGGATGTGACTGGTCCTCTGTGATCTGAGTGGCTTTCCTGATCACAGAGGCCTTGTACAGCTCAGACAGTGGGCTTTGTACTGAACCAGTGATCTTACTAGCCTGGTTAATGATGCGGGATAGTTTTGTTTTTGTTTCATTGTAATGAAACTATACCAGGTTGAAATATTGAAAATGAGGATGGATTAGATTAATGACCTTTAGACCAGTTCCAAAACATTTTTACTGATGTGGAATGCTTTTAGTTTCCTCAGTAAGTGGAGGCGTTGATGAGACTTTTGTAAATATTGTCGACATGCTTGGAGAAGGAAAGGCTATTATCCATTTATATGCCGAGATATTTAAAAACACTAAACCTGTTCCACCGCTTGGTCTTGAATGATCAAGGGTTTAAGAAAACTGTTGCAAATGCGTGCCTGTACAGCAAAGCTCCTTAGTTTTGGTGGCATTTAGGGCTAASGAGTCCTCTGCAAAGATCTGGACCAGGTTATTTACTACCTGCTCATATCTGATGAGTGCAGATATGTCAGTCAGGTGGGCCACCAAAGCCATGTCATCTGCATATTTCACCAGTGTCATTCCTTCGCTGCTGCAGGTTATCTTATTAGTGAACACACAGAAAAGAATAGGTGATAAAACACAGTGCTGTGGTAGTCCAGTGTTTAAAACCAACTTGTTAGATCTAAAACCATTGTAAAAAACCTGGTGTGGTCTATCCTGTAAAAAACTTTGAATCCATAAAATCAGTTTAGAATCATTGGGCCTCATGCAAGAACCGTTCGTACGCACAGATTTGTTCTTAAATTGTGCGTACGAGTGATTTAGGAGAATTTGTGGCATTCACCAATGTTTTCGTATTCTAAGATATTCTTCAGATACGAACAACACGGTGCGCAGTGCTGCGGCTTCTGAATAAATGAAAATGATTTAACACAGTTGTTTATACTTTTAGC
>NW_013952784.1:487907-496664 GCF_001266775.1 Austrofundulus limnaeus
ATTAACAATTATTATATCCACATGATTAACAATTATTATATCCACATGATTAACAATTATTACATCCACAAGATTAACAATATTACATCCACATGATTAACAATTATCAAATCTACATGGACACAGTTAAATAAAAGACGTGCAAAGTTGTGCCAAAAATACATTTAACAGGAACGGATTCAGCCTTACTGGAGGATATAATAGTGTAACACGCAGAGCTTTCATTTATAAACAGATAGAATTTTCTGATGACGAGTGGCTCATCAGCCGTTTTGAGGAAAAATCATTTTTTAGTTTGGCACTGCTGCACTCTGGGAGCGCGACGCAGCGAGTAGCCGCGTGCGCCACGTGTGCACGTGCAGCAGCAGCGATTGAACTGGGGTACCACAGGAGCTTTCCAGAGGGAGCTGGCAGACCCACCGGGACTATATCAGTCCACCCAAAGCTGAATCATGACCAATGGAATCGTCTCATCATGATTCTAAAGGCTGAGTTATGGTCGCGCTCTGGACCGCGCACCCTCGACGGCAGTGGAGGTGTTTCATACTTTGTGTTTACGTTGTTGTAGATTTCTCCAAAATGACATGTGGAAGTACACTTTACAACTTGTGAAAATACTGTAAGTAGGAGAGCAAAAGCTTGACAGACAAACAGACTACACACAAAGGCTGCGGCGCACTGTGTTTGTGGAGACTCTCCAACATCACGTCASGTCATGTGAACTCTCTACTGAGACGCAGAGACTTGTTTCTTAATATCAGCTATGAAATAAACTAAGATCTATGTTCTACCAAACATTTAAGTTTCTCTGTGTTTACAGTAATTACGGTAATAAACTCGTGCGCAAAGTTAATATTTTCAGACTCAAGGGCTCGACACACGGGAGGCGACGTCGCTCGCTCTCCATTCATTTCCTATGGAGCCTGGGCGGTGAGGCGACAATCGCTTGCTCTCCTCCAGCTAAGTGACCGGCGAAAATAGTGCATGTGAAATTTCGCGCTCGTACACGTGCACACGCGAGCTTGCGACACGACATATGAAAGTTGAAAAATGTTCAACTTTTTGTCGCTGTCGCTTAGCGTACAACCAATCAGCAAGGGTTTCATTGACTGACCAATGAGAGGAGAGTATGCTACACACTGCAGTTAGCTAACACTTCACCAAGGGATTACTAAAAAGCTTTGTGGGAATTTATTGGCACCAGGGTGATTATGGTAAGTTCCTCATAAAATTGTATCTTGATGTGTGTTTGCTTTTCAACATCATTAGCATCGCAAGATTTGTTTAGTTTACACGTCCGTAATGCACACCCGCCTTCAGAGTCAAGAACCAATCAAATTTTGTGAAGACAAGCGACCTGAGAGCGCGATTCACAAAGCTGCGATCGCTATCGCGTCCTGTGTGTCGGGTTTTACCCTGGCTGCGATGACAGCCGTTAATCGCTGTAGTTTGTCGCTGCCCATGTGTCGAGCCCTTCAGAATGGATGAATAAGCCGGTTGTGCAACACAGCAGCGTGCGTGCGCACGCACGCACACACACACACACAATCACTTGTTCTCTGCGTGAACTCGTTCTCTGCGTGATAAACATATTTCATTCCTATTTTTACTTAGGATTCATTTTTCTCACTTACGTTATTTTAAATTCATTATGGTTATGACTTTAGAAATCATTTCTGATTGCGCAGGGATCAAACAAATGTGTCCTTCACACATGCAGGAAGTAATTTGCATCTGTTTAACATATGTTAATGAAGGCGTGTCATGGGAGGTGTCTTACCTGTGCTCAATTCCACGTTAATTGTGATGTACAAAAGAAATGTGCGTGGATTCAGGYGTACGCACAGTTTGATACATCTGGATTTTTTTTGTACGAACGCCCTTTTCTGGATTTGACCATACGCCACGTTTTAGTAAGAAATCCATGTACGTCTTTGTACATGAGGACCCTGGTGTTCATTTATTCTAATGTTTGAATGTGAGGGGGTTAAAGCAGGACTAATGCTCACTGTGTTGCTGTTATTAAACCGGGCAGAGAATGTATTCAGTTCCTCCACAAAGGATGCCTGATCAGGACAGTGAGCAGTTTCAGCCTTTTGGGTTCTGTTCATCATAATGTTTAGTCCCTGCCATGCCTCCCTTGCATTGCCAGAAGTTAGTTTCTGCTCCACCCTTCTCTTATAATTAATTTTGGCTAATTTTGCCATCCTTTTAAATTCTTTCTGCAGTTCCCTTACTCTTGGTAAATAAAGGTAAAAAAGTAAATTGTTAAAATTTCACTTTATGTAAAAGTTAGTTTGTTACTTTTTCACAGCAGGAAAAGATCTTTTGATTATGATGCACAGATGACAAAAATAATATATTTTTAATCGAGCTTTACATAAGTAGTTCTTGATCCTGCACCATGAGGTCTACTATCCAGCATTTTGAGATGTTTCTCTGCTTTGACACATCTGATTGAAATGAGTGATTAACAGGCTTCTGCAAAAGTTGAAGACATGCTTTAGAGCAGGGAAACAACCAAAATATACAAGATAGTGACCCACAAGAACCAGGATTAAGGAACCACTGATCTGTAATAWATGCAGCCTATGGTTTTTGCTCTGTGGGTGGAGACTGGATTCCCGGGAGGAAATCTATACACACATGAGATCATGCAAATGCCATACAAAAWGTTTTTTGAGCTGGTATTTATTTCTTTCTGTGAGGTGATGGCATGCTGTCCTGAGCCACCACCAAAATACACATAATAAATTCTTTTACACAAAGATAATCCAGTTGACTGAAAACAGTTGTCTGACCTGCTCATTTCCTTTCAGAAATATGTTTTGCTTAAAAAAAGACAGTGATTTAATTAATTTCCTCTGTCTAGTGTGTTTCCTTAATGGCTGCAATCATGACCTTTTGGTGGATTCTACATCTTCCCACTCAGTGTTCTCTATCCTCTTGTCTACACATTAATTTGTTCTTATGAGAATCAAACCTTATTATAGTTGAAGGTCATACAATTATCCCCGTGCGTATAGAATCCACACACAGCCCTGTCTTCTTCAGACTGTGAAAGCAAGAGAGGGGCAGATACGTGACAGTACCAGTGTTTTCAATGATGAAACCAGAATCTCAGGAAAATTAGCACTGCTATTTAAGACAGACGTAAAAGCTCATATTGCCAAAATGCTGTTGGCTAAAGTCTGAAAATAGAGTCTTCCATCAGTGACTGTGTGAGAGACCCACTGCATTTCAGGGAATGTTTCAGTTGGAGAAGCATGCTAGCAGAGAGGGGCTGTGAGGAAAGGAACAAGAGTGTCATATCCATTTGTAACTCCTGCTGTGATGTCGGGATGCCGGCGGGGGCTCACCAACTGTGCACGGTGACAGTGACGGATGCAGGTGAGCGTGCAGACTTTCTCACACAATCTGTGAAGATCTGTCTGTTTTGTTGCTCCTTTATAGACCCATAACTGGAAGTCGGAGGTGACTAAATATGAGAAACAGAGAAAGAGTAGGTGACAAAGATGGGAATAAAGGTGAGAATGGAAGCGAGGAATAAGATGTTTTCAGAGAAGTGATGGAAATATGGCAGAAGTGGGGTAACTTGAGAAAGTCAGGCAGAGAAAGACAGAACAAAAAAGTTTGTTTCTTTCTGCCTGGACTCAAACTTTTTCCTTCAATTCTCTTTAAATATTAAAGAGTTGTAATTAAAAGGTGACAAAATGAGACGCCAAGGGGGCTCGGCATGTATTGACCGAGGAGTGACGAAGCATTGGTTGTTAGGGATTTGCATCTTCTGCTACAGGAGGAGCTGGGGAAGGTGGGCTCTGGGATCTTGAGGCAATTGCTTCTTGGTGTTGAGATGTTTTCATCTATTTATGTCCCAGCAAGAGCCCCGCCAGCCTCCAGGGGAGTGCTGACAAATCTGCTGTAAGAGCTCACAAAGGCAGATAGGTATTTCTGAGCGTTTATGGATTGCTTAATTTGTTTCACTCCTACACATGGGATTGGACTCTTACTGAGGGATGACTGGCAGGCAAGAAGAAAAAGAGGGGAGGGGTGGTGTAGTTGTTTTGAGTTCTTTTAAGTAGCTTGCAGTGTAGTGGCTATCCCTAACCACCAAAGACACTTAAATTTTGAACACATACAGAGAAATCACTGAAGTGTTTGATCCTCTGCATGTTGTCTGGTTGACAAAATGATTTGATGTTTTTTCTCAGTGTGCCATCATTAAATACACATGCTTTAAGGAATCCCATGTAGTTAAATGAAATTCAGTATATAGCACCAAAAAACCTCATCTCCATGGCATTATGCAAAAAAAAGGACAGTTCATTCCTATCATAATAAAACATATTCACAAAAAGTACATTATGAAATATCTGTTAGTAAAAGTTGTCTATCTAAAAGCCCTGTCACACTATATTATCTTAGACAACTTGTGCAAACTTTTACAATGACATTGTATTCCCAAATCGCAATGTATGGTAGCGAAACATGGACCACGAAAAAATCAGACAGGAAGAAAACTAATGCCTTTGAGCTGTGGTGTTGGAGGAGACTCCTATGTATTCTGTGGACAGCACGAATCACCAATCTCAAAGTCTTAGGGTGTATTCAGACCAGGAAAGTCCTTTGGTCCACTTGTTTGGTCTGGACCAAAAGTGGACTTAATTTTTTTCATTTGGTGCAGTTTGCATTCACATTGTGCTTTTYTGCTAATTAACTATAATTCTAAACAAAGCCATGAGGCTGACGATCATTGCTCCCATTGGACAAAAAAAGGACGGGGGTGGAACTGAGCCCGCAGACCCAGAAAAAAACAAGGATGTCCTGCATGCTGCGGTTCCGATGCGCACATTTTTAATGATGGTACAACTGCAATAGCATTTAAAATGTCAGAAGGAGCTAATTTAATGGTGGTTCTGTGATGATATTCTAATTTTGGAGCGATGTCACTTAAATGTGTCCCGCGACCCAAAGGAGACGAGGTGCGCAACGTGTTCTGACCCACAACATGCTGCCAGCAGAGCTGCTAACAGGAGACGACGAAAGAGGTATGATTTCAGTTTATTTAGCTCAGTAATGGTGGCCTGTGAAGTCCAAAAAGGCGCACGTTTAATGCAKTTGGTCCGGTCTGTATTCACACCAGAAGCGAACTGAAGCGAACCTCACCAGAGTTCGTTTGGAAGCGGGCCAAGACCACCTCAAAAAGCAGGTCTCGGTCCGGTTGTTTGATCCACACCAGAGTTCGCATGAGTGTATTCACACCTGCACAAAAGGTCCGGACCAATGCTGGAAACAAACTCTGGTTCGTTTAAAGCAGACCAAATTGTCAGGTCTGAATACAACCTTAGAGAAAATAGAACCAAACCTACCATTAGAAGCCAGAGTCACCGAACAGCGATTAGCCTACTTCGGCCATGAGACGAGAAGCTGATCCTTGGAGAAAAACATTGTGCTCAGAATGATTAGTGAACATAGAGGACAAGGCTGACCAAGAACTTGCTGGTTGGACATCATCAAACAGGATACAAATCTGACAATTGCCAAAATAAAAGAAGCTGTATGCGATCGACATGGATGGAGAACACTGATCTAATGAGTGACCGARACTCAATCGCGACTGAACGGATAAAGAGAGATGCCGACTTTTGAAAATTTTAAAGACATCTACATTGAAGATGGAATTTAAAAGAAACTCAACTGTAAGGCTTTTTTAGGTGTGCACATACTGTAATGATAACAAATTGATCAAATATGTAACTTTTATAAATAATTTAGACATAAAAATGTCACAAGTTGGCATAAGTTGTCTAAAATGCTATGGTGTGACAGGGCCTTACTCTACGTGCAGAAATGTTAGGAACCACAATAAAACTGTTAGAAAAATAGATTACATGGACCTTGTTCGCTGGATTTTTGCATGTTAAAAGTAAGTTTTAAAATTACATTCTGAAATTTGCAAGGGGTCAATAGACAGAAGCTAAAACTTTATTCTAACGCTCATCAAATCTTTGGTAGCAGCATTTTGGACCAACTAAAGATGGTCTAATCGTTGTAAGACCCCTAACAGGGCTTCCATGTAAGCAGACAACATACCAAAAAAGTGATGTAATCATTCTGTACAACAGCAGCTACTGTACCTTGAAGTGTTCTTTGTAAGATTAGAGACTTCTGTCTCTCAGCTCGCTGTGAACCAGACTGAGATATTGCATCAAATCCTTACCTTCATTAATCATACATGCCTTTGAGTAAATTCACAGCTCAACAGATTTAATAAGAGATGTGGTGATATGCCCAATCAGTCTATGTGACTTGTATCTACCAGTGTAAGAAAGATCATTATGGAAATTCTCTGAGGAAGGTGAACTTTAATAACTGTTCAAAATAAATCAAGTGGCAATATTAAAATTGACAGACGTTTCACCCCTCCAGACTATGGGTAGAGTGTGCAACAGAAACAACACTCCGCGTCAGAACCTCTCAAGCAATATTGCTTCTTGGGAGAGATTCTTATTATGCAGGTTAGAATATTATGTGCCACTGCTTTGGGTAATCGTGTATTGCTGCAGCTGTGCTACTACTGCAATAAATCACAGTTTATGATAATGACTCAGAAAGAAATCATTGACACCTAGGCACCCGGAACACACTATGAGATGTTCATGCATATTCAGGCAGAACAGCTCTCTTTCTTCTGCACTTTCCTTCTAAACCAATTCTGCCGGAACACATACGAAATTATGGGGAGATGTAAATCGGAGGCAAATGGCTAAATATTAATGACTTTTCCTGACAAATATGAGATGACCTAAGTGTGTGAATGCAAATGTGGGCAATGTCTGCTAATGACAAAAGTGCAGACTGAGCTACATTTGGAGATTAACTTAACTGTGAGATTTCTCTGATACACGAATATCATTGTAACAATGTACAGTTCTGACCAACATGTAGCTACAGATTTCAGACTATCTTTGGACGATATGTAAACTAAAAAAGATATAGTTATAACTTTTTAGTTAACTAGAGATGGAAATAAACACAGCTTGGTTACAGTAATTCTCAGACTATTCAGTCCGGACCTGATTATGAGCTACACCCACAAAAAAAGTACATAAATCGGCCGGACTTGTCCATCACCTCACATGACTACAGCTTTAATGCACATCATATGTGTGGAGCACAACACAGGCCACAGATATGTGATGTGCATGGCACACAAAAACAGCAACGTGACACTGGGCACCAGTCAGGTCCTGACCAACACACAATGCCACACAAGTGTGATTCAAATGGTGCACAAAAACAGTGCATTTGTCCCACACAAGGACTAATGCGCACAATACGATGCTGGACCCTGGACCAGAGTCATTGCAAAGCATGGTGGCTACATCTTTGCAAAGTGCAGCCTGCACACACTGATGTTTATTGTGACAAGATCACAAAAAACAACCTGGAGCTGATGTGATAACCATGGTTGTAGCATCATGTTAGTGTGGCATTATCATCTAGCACATACTGGAGCTGCATGTTGAATCATGCCAGTGCTGCCCCCAGGACATGGCTCATTTGTAGGTGCATGTGGTATCACACAACTGTTTTTGGGGCATGGTGAGGGTCTAGGATAGCATCTTGGGTGCATTGAAAATAGCAGACAAAAAAATTGYGATGTGGACAGAGTGTAATGGTATTACTATCACACTGAAGGAGCCATGTTCTCATTGGTCTTGTAGGTCATGGAGAGGACAGCCAGTTGATTCATCAACTCAGTATGGCCAAAGAACCTCTTATTCACTATCCAATGTACTATGTAATGACTCAGCCATTTTGTGGTGGTGTTTTCGGTTGAAATTTGTCATTGACTACACAGTGCCCTAAACCAGGGGTTCCCAACCTATTTGCCCCCTTTCTTACTTCCAAGCCAAACTGAGTAGGGGTGTCCCAATACATCTTTTTCACCTCTGATACGATACCAGCGGTGGGCACAGTTCCTCTAAAGCACTATAAGGGGATCTAATTTCCTGATTAGTGCTTTAGGGCTTTTGCTATTTTACAAATTCATTAGTAGATTAGCACTTGCTAAATTTATGTGCTAAATTTAGAAGCATTAACTGAGGTCTTTAAATGTTATTGATCAACATTATTGTTAACAGTTGAAGGTGAAAACTGTCATTTTGTTCGTGTGTGTCACTTATCCACTGGGTGACATATTAACATTGATTATTGACARTATTCTGCACACAGTAAATATTGTCTCTTTGACTTTGAAGAATGTTCCATGGGTCAACTGGGTTGTATTAGTGCTTTAGAGTTTGCTTTTGCTAATTTTTTAGTGCATTAATGCTTTAGAATTAGGGGCCTAAATATTTGAGTTAGTGCTTTAGGGTTAGTACAGCTAATTTTTAGGTTAGTGTTGCTTACCACTGGATACCAACATTGCTGCCTTGAGTATTGACCAATAGTGATATCGACCTAATACTAAATCAGAACCAATTATACATACTTTTATTACTTTTTTTGTAGTGTGGAATCTTAAAAAGTCTTGAGCAGGTCAAACATGTCAGGACTTGGTTTTTGAGTTTCACTGAAATGTCACACACCAGGGAAGTTTTAACAATTTTATTAAAAAATGTACAGCTGGATCTGGAACCAAGAGCCACGGGAATCTGGAGCTCTAAACAACAAAATATGAGGTTAGTGACTCGGAGGGACAATGAGCTGGTGGGTTTAGAAAAAAGAGTCACTAACCTTTTTAGAGAGCGG
>NW_013952784.1:498478-500230 GCF_001266775.1 Austrofundulus limnaeus
CAATTAAACAGAATAAATAAAAAATTAGAAAACCCTGAAAAAATACTTCAATAAATCCAATAAAAAATATACATTTAAAGTGTAAAATAACTATTCAAAGTCACTTAAGTTATTTATGCTGGATAGAAATCCTGAGCGGACCACTTGAATGAACTGCTTGTTCAGATCACTTAAATCTGGGATTTTAGATGCAGGCCGATATAATCCAATATTCACTTTTTGCTAATATTGGACTGATATCTGATATTGCTATCAGATCGGGTTACCCCTAAAACTGAGCCCCTCGCTACTCCCCACCTCCCCTAAAGACACAGTCAACCTTTATCTCTGTAAAAATGATAAAAGAGAAAAGAACAAGTTATGCATTTATTTAATTATTCAAATGGACTGATATTTTCACAACCTCTGAGCAGACAAGGGTATAGGCTTCCCCACTGTGATCTTTGGTTCCCCCTGGGGTGGTGGGGGTGGGGGCAAATAGGGAACCAMTGCCCTAAAGTTTCCCCATTTAAGATGGTTGAGGTAGTATACAGAAGAACACTACTGTTGGCATGTTACAATAGAAGAACTGAACTATTAGGACAATTTAATTTTTGATTTGACAGTTTGAGTACAAAAATTGTCAAACATTTTCACTGCTAATAATTTGCTAGAAATGTAGGACAACATCTGCAGAATATGTAAGGCTAAGAATGCCTTTTAGGATGTATAAATCTACTTTTAGTTGATTCCAGTCTTGCTACCAGTGGGAATCTTCAACGAAATCTTCTCCCCGTTATTTTAAACTGAGTTTGTTTTATATACTGTCTACGTTAAGTAATATACTGGCTGCTAGTAACATTTTCCCTGTACCTCCACTTAAAATGATCCAAATCATGCATTTTAACTTACTTTATGAAAGATCTTTGCAAAACAGCAAACTAAGGCAACACTGAAAAAAGAATGCCCAAAGGCCAAAATTTTCAACAATACAAGACTTTTAAGATCACACAGAAGATCATTTTCTTAGGTTATTGCCAYTAATTATGACTCTGAAAATTACATATTAAACTAGTCTTCCTTGAAGAAATGTGAACTTTCCACCACCTTCCCCGCTGAAGCTTTAAGCAAAAATCTCATATGATCTGTTATTGCTATAATATGTAAAACAAACAGCAATGATCTACTACCACACCATGTTTAGCTCAATGTCTGTAAAATTGATTGAGTTACAACCATTTTTCTGTTTGATTAGATCAGTTTGCTTTGGTGGCTATCTTGAATCTGGTTAACTTCAAAAGTTAATCAGTTGTAAATGCCCATTCAGTAATTAGTTTTTGAGAGAGTTTACTTGAAATTCATTAAGTGGTTCATGGACTGTTTTACTAATAGACAGAAATGAAAATGCAAACACAGGTAATTACTGTAAGTAATCACCTTTCATGGTGGGAAATAATAATTAAGTGGTGTCGGCTGCTGCTGCTGAGATTTCGCGAGAACTCGTGCGTAAGTAATGGTTGAAAACAGGTAAACATACAGCGGGTAAAATAAGTATTGAACACGTCAACATTTTTCTCAGTAAATATATTACTAGAGGGGCTAATGACATGAAATTTTCACCAGATGTCGGTAACAACCCAAGTGATCCATACATACAAAGAAATCAAACCATAAATGTCCAGAAATGAAGTTATTTGTAATAATGTGGAATGGCACAGGGAAAAAGTATTCAACACATGAAGAAAGGGAGGTGTAAAAAGGCATGGAAAGCCA
>NW_013952784.1:503205-504870 GCF_001266775.1 Austrofundulus limnaeus
TTTCTAACCTTTACTACCCTTTATCCTTGCCAACCTAAGTGAAGTGCCAGTAACTTGTTTAGTTATAACATCAGACTGACGTTTACTGTCTGTATAAGTAATCTGAGTTAATGTGAAGAAATTCGGACGCGGGTTTTTATCTCATTTACTTGGACTCTTAGTAGGAAACCCACAATCAGGTGTAATTTATGATTTGTTCAATTGTGTAAATAAATGATTGCATAATCTTTTATGGATCAACGAACTAGTCTGAGTTCCCTCATTGTGTCACTTCCCTTTGCACAGACAAATATTAGAGTAATGAGGAAAACCTTGGTAAAATTTACTCTCATAACTTGTTATGAGAAGAGGTAAGGTGAGCTTATTTGCATAAGTAACTCATCCCTTACAGTACAAAGCATTAGATAAATTTCAGTAAGTGTGTTCAATACTTTTTCCCTGTGCCATTCCACATTATTACAAATAACTTCATTTCTGAACATTTAAGGTTTGATTTCTTTGTATGTATGGATCACTTGGGTTGTTACCGACATCTGGTGAAAATTTCTTGTCATTAGCCCCTCTAGTAATATATTTACTGAGAAAAATGGTGACGTGTTCAATACTTATTTTACCCGCTGTCATTCTCTCAAGTAAAACATAATATCATACACAAAATTAATTTGTCTTAAGCATTATTAACATTCCATTTTAACAAACAAACTGGACGAAGAATCTTGGAGAATCTGGAGTTTTTTGTTGACGAGTGCTTTGAAAGAATTGTTATGGGCCAACCGAAGCTAACATCTGCAGCTAGCTCAACGGCTAACACCCCGCTAACGAAACATAACCGTTCTGAGGGCCCCGACAACACTACATCTCCAGATAAAACAAGCTTCACAGAAATCCAGGACTCAGAAGCTGACTAGCTTGGATGGCCGACTCGCCCTTGTGGAGGTTCTCCACAAGGAATTCCAGCTTCTAAGGGAGTCTCTAGAGTTTAGCCAAAAACAGGTAACTTTGCTTGAAAAAGAAAACAACCAGATGAGGGAGTCGGTTAAAGAACTCACTGAGGAGATGACACAGCTATCCGGAGAGCAAAAAAGGATGAGAAAGTCCATCTTGGACATGCAGGCCCGGAGTATGTGGGACATCCTCATGTTTTCGGGGATACCACAGCAAGTGGAGGAGGACCTGGAGGAATCGGTCCGTGACTTCATTGAGAAAAAGCTGAACCTTCCACGAGATATGGTGAACAAGATCAAGTTTGACCAGGTACATCGACTGGGAGGTGACAAGCCTAACAGCAAACTACCACGGCCAATTATAGCTAAATTTGAGCATTATAAACAAAAAGAGCAAGTTAAGAGCCGAGGCAGGGAGCTGTGTGGTACGAACTTCAGCGTAAATGATCAATTTCCAAACAGATTCTGGATAGAAGACGCGTTCTGTTTCCGATGAGGAAAAAAAAAACATCACTGAAGGCAGAAGGGCTGTTTTATCCGTAGATAAGCTTTTCATTAACTGTCAGCTGTTTAAAGACCCGGGTATAACCCCATGGCTTTATTAAGAACATCAGCAAGGTTAGTGATATTTTCTTTATTTACCAATTAAAATTAAATGTTAAGCACAGCTCAGTTGGTGGGTACACAACTGGTGGAGCACGGTGCTACTGCACTTTTTGTG
>NW_013952784.1:504896-506131 GCF_001266775.1 Austrofundulus limnaeus
ATTAAGTGGCGTCTCTTTAGTTATACAGCATTTTCTGACCACAAAATAAAAAGGAAAAAAAATCAATAAAAGTACGTCAGCTGTTCTCAACTTGACAGAATAGGCTCCAGTAAAAACAGGCAAATTAGATTTTTAGAAGGTTTGCTTTCCTGCTCCTTCATGTTTCAAAACATATTTTCCTCAAACAAAATTTATTTATTTATTTATTTATTTTGCATGATACTGTATTCAGTTTTGACATTTAAAAAAATGTATCCTTTCGCAGCAGGAATTTGTGTTGCTTATTTACTCCAGTTAAGTAGCACCTGCAGAGGCCGAGTCAGACACACCTCCGGGGTAACAGTACGAGAGCCTGGTAAATCAAGCTGCTCCCTGCAGCAGCATGTAAACAAAACACTCAACTCAAGGCCATTTTATTCCACCTGCTGCATTTCTTTCTTAATCACGGACAGAACATAATGCAGGTAATCCRGTCCTAGAACTGGCTGTGTGCTTCCTCCTGCCCCTGTGCTGATCTTTTTCGTTACCTTGTTACCTTTTCATTTGCCTCCATTACAAACGCACAAAAAAGGTTGGCAGGGAGAAAATATGATAAAGGCAACGATAAAAGTCCCTTTTTCTTTCAACCTTGATGCACCTGTTACAAAATATTGATTCTTGTTTTCTTTGCCTGTGCTAAAATCAATCCCAAACACTGTGTTATTTGAGTGTTTTAAAAAAGAAAAAAATATATAAATAAAGCCACAGTACTCTTTGAAGGAATGTATATCCACTGATTTTCATGCCAGAGTTTATGCTAAAATAATCTAAGAAATGTATGGTAGCTGTTTTGGTCAAAACTTAAAATTTAAATTACACACGACCTCATGCTACTGCAATATCTTGCATAATCTTATCTTAATCATAATATTAGCCCATGGAGCATATGTTGGGCATGAGTGTCTGTGGCAGGCCTTTTGAACATAAAATCAGCTTTCTCTGACTATCTCCAATTACATTCTATATCTAACAATGAGTTTTGACTAGGGACAACTACGTTTCGAATAGCCTTAATGGTAATTTAGGAATCTGGATTTATTAGGAGTGCAACGATACAGGAAATTCACGGTTCGGTTCGGTTCGATACTTTAGTCTCACGGTTCAATATTTTTTCGATACAAAAAAGAGAAATTTCCATGCCCCTTTTAACTTGTAATTTATGCATATTAATTATGAACATTTGTTTAACCTCAAAA
>NW_013952784.1:507499-512558 GCF_001266775.1 Austrofundulus limnaeus
CATTTGTTTAACCTCAAAAGTACAGTTTTTAAATTAAATGTTGCTGAAACAGCAAGTTTCTCAGTGGACCTGCGCTCAAAAATGCAGCCTAGGTGGAGTAGTCAAACACAGATCCACTGATCCTTCAGAAGACATGTTGATAAAATAAAATTTTAAAATCTGTATTGTTCGATACAGCACTGTTCGATACGGTTCGGTACTGGTACGTGTATTGTTGCACCCCTAGTATTTATGTTCTGTCACATCTGAGGAAAAATTAAAGATACCTAAAAYGACGTCACCGGATTCATCATTTGAAGGATCACACATCCATATTTACAATTCTCATATGCAATAATGATTAGTCAAATTTACATTTTTAGATATATAAGAWATGAGCTGTGGCATTAAAATCACATTAAAAACACAAGAATTTGTGTTGGACTGATCTGTCATTTTCAAACCACTAAAGGGCAAAATAAGGTAAGGCTAGTRGCTCAGTAAGGCTAAAATGTGTTCCAAACTCTCTGCCAAATTGCTACATAAATCTGTGACATTTTGACTAGACAGAATAAGCACTTTATCAAGCCCAGTCAGATCCCAAAGTGCTTTTCACTACAGTCATTCCCCCATTCATACACTGATGGTACRGTAAGCTACACTGTAGCCACAGCTGCCCTATGGCACACTGACAGACACAGGGCTGCCATGCATCGGTGCCACCAGACCCTCTGACCACCATCAATAGGCAAGTTATATGAAGTGTCTTGCCCAAAGACACAACAACTGAGACAGATGAACAGGGGATTAAACTGGCAACCCTCCAGTTACCAGACGACTCCCCTAACCACTCAACCATAACTGCCCTAAAAGATACTAATGTTCATTATTCAAAATAGCTTAAATATCATTCTGACCACTTAAAATGTTAATTCAAGATATCTCAATAGAAAAGAAACATAGAAAATCAATATAAAAATAGTCAAGATATCTCTAATTTATCTGGGGATRCCTTAAAATGAATTTGGACTAAGAAAAAATAAATTTCTAGATTTAGCTATGTTAGATTTGCTTTGTAATTATTTGCTTTCAAGATATCTCATTTGCACTAGTCAAATCATTATATCTACAAATACATTTAAGACATCTTGAATAACAGGGTTGGGCATCGAGTATCGATTGGAACCGGGACTAATGTTTTAATTTCCCAGAATCATTCGTACTTTCAAATTTTGATACCTAGTTTCAACACCCAGTTCACCAAGTGGAAGAAGCTGTTGCCCAAAACCAACGAAGAAAAAAACTCAGGTAAACTGCTGAACACCAATTTCAGTTGGTGTTCAGACTCAAATTGTCAAATTAAGTGTAATAATCTGCAGGTGCAGTAAGACAATTGCTCTTGGTAAGACTTGAAATGAGGAAAACATTTTCAGGCTAAGATTAATAATCAAACACATTCTGCTCTTGTTTAGTATATCGTCTCAAAACAAAATCAAAAATACTCTTTGGCTGGATATAAATTTACGATTTGGTTAGATGGACAAGTTTTGCAGAGTACCCCTGTGTGAAAAGTAAATTCATAAAATCTGGTCATCTAGAACTCTGGTTAGCTACATCATTTAAAACGTAACATTTTTTGACCCTGCCTCTAAAAAGAATCGAAATTGGGAATCAATGGGAGTCAGAATCCAAACGAGGAACCAAAATCATTCAAATTCAAACAATGCCCAACCCTATTGAATAAGGATGTCATTTAAGATATCTTTAACTGGAATTATTACCAGCCAGGTCAAAAAGTGAGATATATCTGTAAAACTGACTGAGTTATAGCCATTTCTGTRGTTAACAGTTGGCTGTATCAACCATCTTAAATAGGATTTAGTTCAAAGACTAAAGGGTGTAGATGCAATAAGGAATTGAAAGTTTTAGTAAAATATTATTCAGTATATCAGATATTTTACTAACAATTAAACCAGAGGTGCCCAAAGTGGGGCCTATCAAGCCATTTGATTTGGCCCACCAATAGTTTCCCTGCATGTTGTAATCTCTTGCCATCCTGCACAGAAACACTGTATTTCTACTGACAGTCGTTTCATCTACCGGCTCAATGGCTATACAAGGGGCTGTAGTGCAGATAGTTGACTTTATCTTTGATTTATATAAAAGAAATAAAATTAACTAATTGAGATACAGTATTCAGATTATATTTCAGCACACGTAGATTTGAACACTTTATAAAACCACAAAATACTCAGATTTTATCAATTTATGAAATGCCCCATGAGCCTTTGCTGTCTGAGCATACATACAAAATGTTCTCCAAGAGCATGGGCTAAAAAACACAAAATGTGGGCCACCGCACTGGCTCCTGGCTTAATCATAAAAAAATGTATTTGCATTTCATGTATTCTGTTACTGAATTTAGCCCACATCCTTGGATAGATTTTTATTTTGGCCCTCTCTGGGAAAACGTTTGGGCAACCCTGAATTAGACAGTGTTTCTGCAACAGTTAATGAACACAAATCTTGAGAGATCAATTAGTAGTTAGAATATAGGCTAGTATTCACACCTGATAGTCGGGTAGATTCKGTACAACTGGGGACCAAAATTGCAAAAAAAGAAATCATATTTTCAGTTGCTGCAATTCACATTCCCACTGTACTTTGTGAAACGAACTAAACCCTGTAAGCAACCTGTTATCCCCTGCTGTGAATGCACCCTAAAATGGATAGAAATTTACTCTCACCACACCAAATTTTACAATTTTTTAAAATGTCCATTTTTGTAAGCACTCAGATTGCTTTGCTGAGGCAGCTCTCGTGAACACATGACTAAAAACATTATCACTCACCTTTGCCTTTGGCTGTGGGCAATAAAAAGGTTGGCAGGGCCAAAATATCACAAGCCTCCCTTTTTCTTTTAACACTGATGCACCTGTTACAAAAACACATTTTCTTTGTCACTCTTAAAATCAATTACAAACACTGTCATTTGAGCATTTCTAATAAAGTACCTCTTTTATTCTTTTGTGATAAAAAGAAAGTACAGCTGATTAAAAAAATCTTTATAAAGATGATAAAAAATTATAAAACTCACTCACCTGTCACACTCTCTTATCATCACAGACATACAATGAAATTTAAAAAGAGAAATGAAAAGAAATATAGTTTTAGTTTAGTGATCGTGGAGCCCTCTGGGGATTTGATAGAAAAGCTGACAAGCGCTGACAAAACTTCCAGGAGGGTTCCTGGAGGTGTCAGGGTGAGCATTAGGCAGCTGGAGCGATAGACCGTATTTTAGTCTCAGAGAGCTGATAAGACTTGGATTGTGAATCACACATTTACAGTCAGAGTTATTAAAAAAGGGGAAAAAAAGCAGGGTCACTTCACTCAGACAAGCTCTTCAGAGAGATGACGAGCAAGAAGAAGGAAAATGAACAGAGCATGGCCTCTTCTTTCTGCTTCCTCTTCTCCACCAGACTGAAATACCAACGACTTTATTTATCCCTTGAATTCAATAAATTCACTCTTGATAAAACCTGTTTGCTGTCGTCTCATTATGAACTCAYGTGGTTTTGTTGTCAGTGGAAGCATTCTAAAGACAATTTCTTGCTTTACTGCATTTACTAGAGAAAATTGCAGTAAAATGCAGTATAAATGGCTGCTGAGATTTCTTGAAGTTCTACAGTAATTACCTGAAATGTTTAATTTAAAACACTCAGAATAAAAGCAAAACACTTTGTCTCTGGGTAGGCTGTATGAAATGGCTATGAAATGAGATGGCCTAGCCTTTGGATGATGTATGTTTGCAGGTTAACATAGTGATACTTTTTCTTAATTGCATGCCTTCAAACTTAAAATGCGTTGGGTGGAAATWAGCACCCCCCACTGGCCCRTTGGACTGGACTGTACATGTCTGTGCTGCTTGAAGGAAAACACTTACCTGTGTCTTTGTTTTAAACTAAACTTAAACTTTAAGCTAAACTAAGGTATGACAAGCATGAACAGTAGATGTGCACATGGATCATGTTCCTTCCTGTCTGTCGACCAATAGGAGAGGAGCTGACCCAATAAGACCCACCCACCTTATTTGCATAACAAGGCAGAAATGCATAAGGAAATGTAAATACAGGAGAGAGAGAAATGTAAAAGCAACACATGGAAATAAAAAGACTTGTGGGATTTTTTTTAAATTAAAATAATTATTTAAGAGACACAAACTATTATTTTCTAATTATATGCTGTCAGTTTTGGTCCTCCATTGTAAACTGAAACCACTGAACCCCAAGAATATATATCAGTGAAGAGGTCCACCTTGTCATGACCTATAGCTTCTATGACTGGATAAACAAACTTAGAAACCATGCTCTCAGGACGTTTAAATTAGGACGCATGCCTGTGAAGACCTCTCTGGTCCCTCCTGCTGCTCTCATCGTCCTTCCCTGGGTTCTCACATTTTTCTCTCATCTCATTCCCTTTTAGAACTCATGTAATTTTTGTAACTTGCCTTTGCATTTTACTTAGCTTAAACCAGACCTGGGCATTCGTATGTTCGCGGGCCACATCCGGCCCGTTTCATGTTCATGTCCAGCCCGTCTGTGTGAAGTCAGTTGTAAATTAAAATATAAATGAAAAATGATTTACGCTGCATGCAACGCAACTGAGATGCTCTTATTTTGAAAAACTTGCAGTTTTTTTTTTAATTTACGTTTGAACGTATGTACGTAACCAATGATCAATGTACGTAACCTGCTACAACTGTCTGATGCTGAGCAGTGACCACCTAGCCATCAAAATGTCGGGTCCCTCCAGAAAAAGAAAAGTTGATATCGAATGTCGTGTTTTCAACAAGACATGGACTGCCAACTATTTTTTTACAGAAGTCAAAGGTAAAGCTGTGTGCTTAGTTTGTGGTAAACATGTTGCCGTTTTTAAGGATTACAATTTAAATCGCCACTACGTTAGCAACCACGAGGAAAAGTACAAGAACTTATCGGATGAAGAGCGCAAAAGGGAGTCGGATGCTTTGCTAGCGAAGCTGGAAAAACAACAAGGACTTTTTACTAAGATTTATACAGCC
>NW_013952784.1:514223-518272 GCF_001266775.1 Austrofundulus limnaeus
GGCTGAGACGCCTCTAGTCTCACCCCAACGGAGCTTCCAGTGGCTCCAGGCGCGGTCGTCTCAGAACAGTCGCTTCGGGCATATTAGTAACATCCATCCATCCAGGTCATTCACTGCAGGTGCCCGCCACTGGCACCTCTCCTCAGAGCGACTCAGACAGAACCATGCACTCCGACGAACAATGAACAACTACCTAGTGTTAACTGTGCTGAACAGAAAAGATTAGTTCTTGAGAGGGAAGGTGAGGTGAGAAAGTAAACAAGGTGTCTTTCTCAGACGAGCTGCGGCCAGCTGRGTCTGTTATCAGTAAAGAAAAACCTTGAAGCTGCAAAAGGCAGACTAAGCTTTGTCTTAAAAATCACTTCACCTAAGCTTATAAACCACACCACACTTTGCACAAATGGATTAATAATGAAATTAATAGTACACAATTATTGATCTTTAAATCAATTAAGAAAAATGATTAAACCATGATTAATAACAGTACTAAGAAAAACATTAAAGCACACTTCAACTCTTTTTCTTTTCACAGTGTTAATCTTCTGGAATAAAGAGATGCAAAGATTAATTCAATAAACTTTGAGTAATGATATATTGATCATAACCTCTAATAGAAGATTAAATGAGACAACATATATATAGGACTTATTGTCCTACTCACTTAAAGAAAATAAAAACACTTTAAAATGATTTTCTTCTTATAAGTGTAAAAAATAAAATCAAAGACAAAAATAGAAATGAATATTTCACCAGGGTTACCCCTACACACTCCTTCGTTGCCCTGGTGGTGTGCTTGGATAGTTGTCATGCTGAAAGACCCAGCCACGTTTCATCTTCAATGCTCTTGCTGATGGAAGGAGGTTTGCACTCTAAATCTCACGATACATGGCCCCATCCATCCTTTCATGTACACGGACCAGTCGTCCTGGTCCCTTTGCAGAGAAACAGTGCCAAAGCACGATGTTGCCACCCCCATGCTTCACAGTAGGTTTGGTGTTCTTTAGATGCAATTCAGCATTCACTCTCCTCCAAACATGACGAGTTGTTTCTACCAAACAGTTCTACTTTGGTTTCATCTGACTATATGACTTTCTCCCATTCCTCTTCTGGAACATCTAAATGCTCTCTGGCAAACTTCAGACGGGCCTGGATATGTACTGGCTTAAAAAGGGAGACACGTCTGGCACTGCAAGATCTGAGTCCCTGGTGGTGTAAAGTGTTACTAACAGTAGTCTTTGTTACGTTAGTCCCAGCCTCCTGGTGGTGTAGTGTGCTACTGACAGTAGTCTTTGTTACTTTAGTCCCAGCTTTCTGCAGGTCATTCACCAGGTCCCCCATGTGGTTCTGGGATTTTTGCTCACCATTCTTGTGATCATTTTGACCCCACAGGGTGAGATCTTGTGTGGAGCCTCTGATCAAGGGAGATTATCAGTGGTCTTGTAGGTATTACATTTTCTAGTTATTGCTCTCACAGTTAATTTCTTCACACCAAGCTGCTTTCATGCTGCAAATTCAGTCTTCCCAGCCTGGTGCAGGTCTACAGTTTTGTTTGTGGTGTCTTACACAGCTCTTTGGTCCTCACCACAGTGGAGTTTGGAGTGTGACCATTTAAGGTTGAGAACAGGTGTCTTCTATACTGATAAGTTCAAACAGGTGCCATTACTACAGGTAATGTAGAGGACAGAGGAGCCTCTTATAGAAGAAGTTACAGATCTGTGAGAGACAGAAATCTTGCTTGTTTGTTGTTGATCAAATAATTATTTTCCACCATAATTTGCAAATTAATTCTTTAAAAAAAATCAGGCAATGTGATTTTCTAGATATGTTTTCTCATTTTGTCTCTCATAGTTGAGGTCTAACTATGATGCCAATTATAGGCCTCTCTCATCATTTTAACTGGGAAAACTTGCACAACTGGTAGCTGACTAAATACTTTTTCCCACTGTATGTGTTGAATGCATCTTTAAGCCTTACTATCTACACAGACATTGGGGCCGGGAAGCACAGGAGAATCATAAATGTCAGCAAACTGGCCAAATCCAGGGGGTGGGTGGGTGGGTGGTCTGCACAACACTACACTACACTACTACTATTTCTTCACAGGGGAAGATGTTACAAGCACCTTTAAGGGAAAAGGGAAGCTTGGGCTTCTAAAAAAGGCTGCAGAGATATCCCAAGTACCATGTTGCTTACAGATTAATGTTTTAAATCAGATTTATGGAAGCATGTCATGGCAATAAGTACCTGCTGGCCCTATGTATTGATGCAATATGACTTTGCAATACTATAATTATTTATCTCCTCAGAAAACTTGGTGAGGAGAGTGGTCTGTGGAACCAGAAGTGTTCAAGCACATCGAGGCCTTCACATGTCTGATGTATGGATACTATCAGGAGAAATCTGTGAACAGCATAAGAAGCATCATTCTCAAAAAGATGATCTGGGAGGATGAGACCATCACCACAAAATTGAAGGTGGACCTCTCGTGACTGCCTCCCTGCAGGGAGAAACTGGTTCCACATGTTAAGTCGACCCCCATCTGACCATATACAAAAGAGCTACCATACTACGATCCTGGCAAGGGCTGAGTGAAGATAGTACCCTGGAGCCAGTGTGGTCATATGGCCCAATCTGCCCTACTACACTGATTGACTTGCTGGAGGAAATAGAGGATATAGATGAGGACAACATTGAAAAGCAAGATATCGATTATGAAGACTTTCTAATTGATGAATAAATAATTTTTGGGTGGTTTTCTTTTCTCCAAGGCCCAATTCCACCTATTTTTTCCTACATTTTTCCATTTATTTGGGTGATAAAGCTTCATAAATCCTCCAGTCATGTCACTACCCATCTCCATTAATTCCTCATGCCAAAATGGAACCACAACTGGGGTCATTTACCTCTGCACAATGTCTAGTTAAGTCAACATGTTGATTTTACATTCTCTTTTTTGCATTTGTGGAAATCCAGGATGGCAAACAAAATGGCACAATAAACATACATGTGACAAAATTTCATGTGGATATCATCACCTTGGCATGTTGAAGATTATAAATATACAAAGCTTTGAAAAAAATATCTATAGGGTGTACAGGGGAGTAGTTCCTGCGATGCAGTTTAGGCAAATTTTAGCATTTTTTTAGTGTTTACTCCAGCTATTATGCATCAAACATGATCTAACCATGGGAATCTTTTTTTCCAACCAATTACCCATGAAAAAACAAAAATAAAATTCGGTGAATGGTGTCTGTCGGATGTATAGTTTAGGAGCTACGTTGATTTTACATTCTCTTTTTTGCATTTGTGGAAATCCAGGACGGCAAACAAAATGGCACAATAAATATACATGTGACAAAATTTCAAGTGAATATCATCAACTTGTGTTTACTACGTATGTTGAAGATTATAGATATATAAAGCTTTGAAAAAATATCAATAGAGTGTACAGGGGAGTAGTTCCTGCGATTCAGTTCAGGCAAATTTTAGCATTTTTTTGTGTTTACTCCAGCTATTATGCATCAAACATGATCTAATCATAGGAATCTTTTTTTCAACAAATTACCCATGAAAAGACAAAAATAAAATGGGGTGAATGTTGTCTGTCGGATGTATAGTTTAGGAGCTATGTTGATTTAAAGTTTTCATTTTTCACAATGGAAAATCCAGGTCGGCCATTAAAGATGGACAATAAAAACATAAATGGGACAATAATTTGCTCTGGGGCCAACACAATCCATTTACTAGACACCTTAAGGAGTACAAAAGGTTAGGTTAAAAAAATAATTCTTTCAGGTGCATGGGGACCCACCCGACACACACACACACACACACACACACACACACTCACTTCCTACTAGACTAATAGAGCATAAGGGGACATTGGCTGCTTTGCAGACCTTCGTGGGGGTAAACAATCTTTTACACCAAACGTATTTAAGTATCGGATGATCTCCAATCTCCCAAAATTAATGAAATTGTGCCGATAATCAACTGAAAAATTTATGTGTGCAATCTTACCCCTAATTAATAAGTCTAAAATCTAAAAT
>NW_013952784.1:520792-524998 GCF_001266775.1 Austrofundulus limnaeus
AAATCTGCGGCAACTGTGTGATGTCATCATGTCAATATGGACCAAAATCTCTGAGGAATGCTTCCAGCACCTTGTAAAATCTATGCCACGAAGAACTGAGGCAGTTCTGAAGGCAAAAGGGGGTCCAACCCGTTACTAGTGTGGTGTACCTAATAAAGTGGCCGGTGAGTGTAGTGCCAATATGTAAAAAAGACAAGTCCATGTTATAGATTAATTATGTATATCTGTTCTACCTTGACACTGTCCAGTAGTCATATATCTTATAACTCTTTCGCTGTTTAATCTGTTTGGCCCAGACAACAGGACTCCAGCAAGGGATTGACCTCTCTTGTTTGATAAGGAACTCATTGGGCTAACAGCCCTGTTATTGGCTGGGCAGTTACATTCGTCGATCTGTGATTGGTTGTAAACTGTCACGTGATGTTATCATCATGTTATATTATTGGCTTGCTGTCTGCTGACGGGAGCCACAAACCCAACAAACTTCCTGATTGACTTCTGTTTGTTTTGTTGCTCAAGATTAAATCATGATGACCATACACGCAGACTTTCTGTGCATTTATTCCAACGTGTTTCTGCATTCTTGTTAAATCATTTCCACGACAGATTTTGGCATTGTCGAAGGGCAGCTCCAAGGACCGGAAGATTGCCCGCAGCTGGTCGACTGTTTTTCTCGGAGATCCACCGGAAAATGGAGGAAGGTTTTTTCAGACAAAGCTGACCTGTCTTTCTCTGCTGATCGTGTCCGGGTTTTGTGATCTGTCCTTACTTCGGCCGCTGTGGGTAGCCTTTTGGGACTGGAGCTGAAAAAGAACCTGTCTGTGGCAGAAACACGGTGAGCTAATATTTTCATTGGCACCTTATGCTAAAGAGCTACGGCTAATTTTTCGGCCCACACACATTGAAATTGTAATTGTTAGACGCTAGTCTGGTTTTCTGCGGCTGCATGATCCTAGCCGAGGTAGATGTGGGAGTGATCCATTCCATATCGAGTAAAAAAAAACAGGGAGCTTAGCTTTCTGTTTTAATGTAGCCAAGAGGACAGAATTCGTCTTAGGTGAGTGTAGGCAGTTTAAATATGCTTAAACTGCTGAGGGAAAATGTAATTTTCCGTTTTTGTTTCTATTGAGGAGACATTTGTGGGCTAGAATGTCATTTTAAGTGACAGCCGTCCCGACTTTTGTTTTGACAAAGTTGCTTAGGTAGTGCACTGCGCACGAGTTTTCAGCCAAAGAATGCGACCAGCGGGCTTCTTTTTGAGCACAGGCCATGGTAAATAAATACGGCGCTGGAAGCCGTGAATAAGTGTCTGCGGGTATGGAGTTTGATAAATTAGCTTCCCGGGCGGTGGCAGTGCTAGTCTGAAAACAGCTCAGCTGCCTTCCGTGATCGCTTCCAACGTGTTTCTGCATTCTTGGTAAATCATTTCCACGACATCCACAAAATAATACATTTAAAAACAAAGCTTTGAAGCACTGTTTATATAACCTGTTTATCTATTCAAATCCCAGTTTTAACTGTTAAAGTTTAGCTTATGAAGTGAAAAGCAAATGGTTTGATCTGAAATTTGCTATTTTGATTAGATTTTTTTTTCATTTTGTTTAATTGGCTAACAAAGATCTCTCTGTACAGTTTTTCTTTAAATCAGAAACACTTTATTGCCACTGTCAGTAAACGAGTTACAGACTAGGAATTTGCTCTGGTGTAATGATGCTGAGTGTAATGGTTTAAGCATAAATTGTCTTTTTACATTCCAAATAAATAAATAAATAAATAAATAAATAAATTGTCAATATGAAAAGAACATTTTACAACCATGTGAACCAGAAAGGATTTCCTAACATCTCGTGGAGTACCAGCCTTTAAAGCCCAACAAACACTTGTGCACAAACAATAGAATACAGCAGCCTCCATAAACTTGCATAAATTCCCATCACATGAAGGCGAGGACACAAATCAAGTTTTCAGTGCACAATCTAAATATAATCTGATCCCTCCAGACAGAATTTAGTGACAAATGTCAACAGGGTCTAAAAGCACAGAGCCTCTGAATCAACAAATAAAAAGTCAGTAAGAAATTCTAAAAGGACCGTCTCGGTGCTGCTGTGTGATTTAGACACTGAAAGGTTTTAAAACTTGTATTTACTTTAGTTGACATTAAAATTCAATCAGGACCATATGAATCTGCTGATTCACTATTCTTTTAGGTTTTAGTTTCTGTGTATTTTAATCCATTACTGCATACTTTTTACTATTTGAGTCCCCTCCTATACCAATTTTGCTACTTTTAATAGACTTTTGCTACTGTCAGCATTTATAGTATTCTGCTACATTTAAACCTGTGATACTTTTGCTTTTATGACTTTAGATTTTAACTAGTGTTTTGATCCTTAACATTTAGTTTATTTTAGGTTATAACTTGTGGTCGTAACTTGCTGTTAAGTGCCAGGAGGACTGCGACCAGTTATACATCGGGGAAACAAAGCAGCCACTGTTCAAAAGAATGTCCCAACACAGACGAGCTACATCTGATGGCCAGAACTCTGCAGTTTTCACTCATTTACAGGCCAGCGGTCACTCTTTCAGAGATGAGGATGTTCTCATTCTTGATAGAGAGGAACGTTGGTTTGAGAGAGGAGTAAAAGAAGCCATTTTTGTGAAGAAAGACCGTCCATCATTAAACAGAGGTGGGGGCCTCCGTTTTCAGTTGTCCCCCTCCTACAGTGCTGCTATTGCCAGTATCACTCCACCCCTGTTAACAATAGGTGTTAATTAGGTGTCAATGATAGCCATGTGATGTGAGTATGAGTCACATGGAGGCAGGGCTTAAAAGCCTGAATTTTGCCTGAAACTCTCAGACTGAAGAAGTCTCTTGGAGGAGAGACGAAACGTTTCATTAGAGAAGAACCCGTCCAGAAGACCTATACAATTTTTTCAATTTGATTTTTTACCTGGATTACTGAGATGCATCAGGACGTTATAACTTGTGATTTGCTCATTTAGGCTTTTAGCCAGTAATTTGCTTCTTTTGGCAACAACTTCTTAGTTTCATCCTCTGTCCTGTAGCAGTCAGCATCACACAGTATTTACTGAGAAAAATACAATTTTGGATTAAACCTTGACAAGTAAAAGGACCGTGGTTCTCCTCTGCACATTATTGAAAACCTTTTTCAGACCGATCACTCTCTTTGACCCTATGAACGAGGGGCAGCACACACAACTAGAACAGAGTTAGTGCCACAACCAATGAGGCATATTTACTAGAGGAGCTATCACGTGACTTTGGGTATGCTAAACGCGACTCCATCTTGACACAGTCATTCAACCACTGAACACAGACCAGCAATGCCGTGTCACTGTGCAGCGTTCGCTTGCAGCAATCGTAGGGGAAAATGTTCGGACCTCATAACATTTAATCGGTAAGTTTTTTTTTTCTTTTAAATAAGAAGGCTATGTTTAGCCTTGTGTTTATGTTCAGAATTAGTTCTGACAAGAAATGGATCAAAATCAGTTGTGAACTACATGAAATCTCCCACTGGTGGAGGGTGAAATTAAATTTTTGTTTGTGTTTTTGTATTTCTGTTGAGTCAAGGTGTGCCATTAAAACAAAGCCAGAAGTGTTGATTTGTACTCCTGATTGCTTACTAAAGTTTTGTATCAATAAGTATGTAATATTGACACAACAGACACATTGTTATTTATCTAAATTTATTAAGAAAAAGAAAGAAAAATACCCTGACATTTGCTTTGTGGATTAAAGCTCTGTAACAGTATTTATTTTTCACATGAAGTAATATTTTTATCTATCTAAATTTATTCCAGTGTGCCTCGGAAAACAAGTCTCATTATGGCATGGACAACAATTAATTTGACCTCATCCAACTCCTGGTGAACAGTTACTACACCGTCAGGCAGAAACATGTTGCCAGATTACACGCCTCACAGCTTAAAAAGAGTCTGTTCGTCAGAAACTAAGCTCATTCTCTTCAAAGGCCAATAATTAAATACAGGAGAAAAAAACACTAAAAAATATAGTAAAGCACAGAATAACTATGGACTTGCATTTATTTAACAAATGATTGTCAATCTTATTATTGAACACAATTTAGTTTTTTTATTTTAAATTTTATTTTTTTAGTTTGTTGTATATTTCTAAACGATGTTTTCAAAATGATGCTTACCTTAGTTTTTGTATTGTATTTTGAT
>NW_013952784.1:530753-535748 GCF_001266775.1 Austrofundulus limnaeus
CACACACACACACACACACACACACACACACACACACACACACACACACAGAGGGAGGAGTGGCTGTGCCAGGCAGACCCAAAAGAACAGAGCTGCGCATGGTTTCAGCACGTGATGGAAATATCAGGCAGTGTCTTCTGGGCACAGAAAATCAGGATTAGGATCGGATGTGTGTTCCTCCTTTCGCTCCTGATGCACACACTGTTTGTGAGGCTGATCAGACAACAACAACACAATCATCCTGCCTTGTCTGGGAAACAGGAGCTGCATCCTTGTGTCTGTCAGCCAAACCAGCAGCTTACCTCTATGTCCTGTGCTAACTTCACACATGTTGTGAACTCAACACACAAACAAAATGACTGCACAGACCAGTTTCATCTGGTTTGTTTTAAAAACTGTTAACAGCCATTCTGAACAACTAAATGTTTGTGATAACTCAACCACAGTGGTAAACTACATCACTCTGAAAAAATCTTTAAGATACATTTTTTTTTAATGCTCAACTACAATTTGAACAAAGTCGGGATGAAGGCAATTATTTGCAACTGAAGAAAATTAAGTTTAATGTGATAGTAGCAATGCATTTCAAAACCTGTTGAATTTCACAGGAGTTAAAAAAAAACCAGGAACAAGACTGGCTTGGAAAGCAAAGCTGACTGACAGGGAGGAGAAGACAAGACAGTATTTATAAAGGGTGAAACTAATGAAGGGAAATGAGACACATCTGAGGAGCTGGGGAAAGACGCTGAGCAGAAACTAGACTGACACAGGGAGCAAAACAGACACTATGTAAAGCACAGAAAGCAAAAATAAACAGAATAAACTAACAAAAACTCCAGAATCTCAGAAAAACGTGGGGTCAGGGGCAACTAAAAAAAACAGCCTTTTGTAACTAATTACTTTAATTAGCAAAAGGTGCTGAAGATGGGTTTGTGAGAGGGTGACTCTCAAAAGATGGGGCAGAGACTCACCTGTCCGAGGAAAAAACATTTCAAAATGGTAGAGCATTTTGAGAATAATGTTTCTTAAATTAAAATAGGGAAAACTTTAAATATTCCATATGGTTCACAATATCAGCAAAAGATTGAAAGAATCTGGAAAAATCACTGAGTCTGAGCTTATTTAAAATAAATCGAGGCAAACTGTCTGGTGGTCACATTAATCAAATTGTAAAAGTCTTTTTGAAAACCACGTATATGATACGTCACATTCCTTGCACTGAAGAAGAGAGGAACTATCCGTCTTGTTATCAGGGCACACAGGGCTGGCCCGTGGCATATGCCGTCCATCTGGGGGCTGAAGAAAATGTATAACTTTTTATCAGTTGATGTAGTCTGTAGTATAATCACTGGCTACTCAAGTTTATGAAGGTAACTTGTTCTGTTTCTACATGAGGTGTTATATGATGCAGAGGATGTTTCACAATAAAAGTATCACATGATGCAGTCAAGACTAACTATTGGTTCTCAGTGTAGAAAACAAAAAATAATGGAAGTTTTTGCTATGATCTGAGACAAATTCAGGTTAAAGGCTGGTTTTCAGTGTTCTACCTTCATAAAATACTAATTTTATGTTGTATTATTAATCCCAAGAGTTTAGTAAAATGCTCTTCAAATGACTGGAAAATACAGTTTTGAAGTTTGGTAGTCTTGCACCTTCACCATCGTGGAAGTGTTTACTTACGTTGTTGTAGTATTCTCCAAAAGGACATGTGGTAGAACACTGTACAACTTGTGAAATGTTGTAAATAGGAGAGCAAAAGCTATACGAGCAAACTGTTTGAATGGTGTGCAGCGCATACAGCCTTTGCAGAATTACAAAAATTCAGAGATGCGTGACTACGCCCCAGTACACCACACAGGGCCAACGCAATATGGTGGGGAGGTCATGATTGTGTCACTTTTGGCATGCTCACCCTCATGCCATATTCAGCACGTCAGCTATAAACCAAGCTTCACAGTTAACATGAACAGATTTTCCTCGTTGCTGTCAGCAGATGTTGGCAGGTATGAGGTAGACTTCTGGTATTCTGTTTCGTTCGTCCGTTTTCTGCCCCTTATACGGGGTCGGGTCGCGGGGGCAGCAGCCTTAGCAGAGAAACCCAGACTTCCCTCTCCCCAGCCACTTGGGCCGGCTCATCCGGGGGAATCCCAAGGTGTTCCCAGGCCAGCCGAGAAACATGGTCCCTCCAACGTGTCCTGGGTCTTCCTCTGGGCCTCCTCTCAGTGGGATGTGCCCAGAACACCTCACCAGGGAGGCGTCCAGGAGGCATCCTAATCAGATGAACCACTGGCTCCTCTCGACGTGGAGGAGCGGCGGCTCTATTCTGAGTCCCTCCCGGATGACTGATCTTCTCAGCCTATCTCTAAGGGAGAGCCCAGACACCCTGCAAAGGAAATCATTTCAGCTGCTTGTATCCGTGATCTCGTTCTTTCAGTCACTACCCAAAGTTCATGACCATAGATGAGGGTAGGTACGTAGATCGACCGGTAAATCGAGAGCTTCGCCTTCTGGCTCAGCTCTCGCTTCACCATGACAAACCGGTACAGTGCCCTAATCACTGCAGACGCAGCACCAATCCGCCTGTCGATCTCCCGCTCCATTCTTCCCTCATTCGTGAACAAGACCCCAAGATAAAACCTCCTCCCCGACACAGAGACGGCATGCTACCGTTTTCTGGCTCAAGACCATGGTCTCGGATTTGGAGGCACTTATCCTCATCCCGGTCGTTTCACACTCGGCTGCAAACTAACTGCTCCAGTGAAAGCTGGAGACCACGATCTGATGAAGCCAAAAGGACCGCATCATCTGCAAAAAGCAGAGATGTGATCCTAAGGTCCCCAAAACAGATCCCCTCAACACCTTGGCTGCACCTAGAAATTCTGTCCATAAAAGTTATGAACAGAATTGGTGACAAAGTGCAACCTTGGCGGTGTCCAACTCTCTCCGGAAACGAGTCCGACTTACTACCAGCAATGTGGACCAAGCTCTGGCACCAGTCGTACAGGGACCTAACAGCCCGTATCAATGGGCCTGGTACCCTAAACTCCCGGAGTACCTCCCACAGGAGTCCCAGAGGGACACGGTCGAACGCCTTCTCCAAGTCCACAAAACACATGTAGACTGGTTGGACGAACTCCCATGCACCCTCTAGGACACTGCTGAGGGTGTAGAGTTGGTCCACTGTTCCACAACCAGGGCGAAAACCGCACTGCTCACGGACCCTCCTCTCCAGAACCCCTGAATAGACCTTATCAGGGAGACTCAGGAGTGTGATCCCCTATATTTGGAACACACACTGCGGTCCCCATTTTTAAATAGGGGACCACCACCTCTGTCTGCCAATCCAGGGGAACTGCCCCCGATGTTCACGCGATGTTATAGAGTTGTGTCAACCAACGCAACCCCACACCACCGGCACCAGAGATTGGAGAGTCCGACCCAGGGTCCTCAGGCTCTGCGTCTGGTATTCTGTTTCAAAGTATTTTATTTGAATAACCTGATTTCTAAAGATTAAAAAATAATATCAAATAATATCAAAGACAAAACTATTTAACATATGTGAATGTTAGCAAATTGGCAGTGAGATTTAGAAAATTGCACAAGGGGTGCCAACTGAAATCTTGCCTATAGGACGTCAAATTGGCTAGGACTGGCCCTGAGTGCACAGTTCAAAATCATGCCTCTCTGATGGTATTTAGGTGCATTAGTGCCTACGGCATGGGTAGGAAAAGGATTTGGGTAGAAAAGTGTATGAAATGTTAGAACCACATGTTTTTATTAGTGTTTCTGACATCTTGGCTCAAAATGTTTCCACTTAAAGAACATTTATCTTTAAATTTGTTCGTGCTGATTGGTAGCAGTACACCATCATTGTTTTTTTTTACATTTATGATAAATTGATGGTGAATTTAAAATATTTATTTCCATATTTCCGTCTGTGGACATCAGTTTTTAGGTCAGAATGGCTGTGGAGAAGCGCCTGGCGTATTCCATCGTCCAGTTCCTACGAGATCAGACACACAGTGGAGCTTTGAATTCTGATGAGCAGGAGAGCCTCGAGGGTATGTCCAACCATTGTGGGCTTGTCTCTACATTATATTCTCATAATATTGAGAAAATACAGGTTTTCTTAAATTATGAAAATACATTTGAGTTAAAGGACTGAGGTTCTCCAGCTTCTAGTGCCAGATAACAGATGATTTTTGAGCATTCAGATCATGATTTCCTTTGTTAGCTACAGTTAACTGAACCTCCTCAAGCTGTTACCTTCATTATGTTGTGTTTCATCTCTTCAGTTGCGATCCAGTGTTTGGAGACTACCTTCAAGATCAGCTCCAGTGACTGTCATCTCTCAGTCCCTCAGCCACTCAGAGAGATGTTCCTAAACGCTCTGCTCCAGGTGGGTCCTGCAGCGGTAACATTTCTGATGGTGTAGCTCAGCGTTCGACAAGACTTTTTTTTTTTTACCTGCCCGACATAAACGTTACCTGCCCGAAACAAAAATGTTCAAATTTTGATAAAATAAGAAAAACGTTACCGTATTTGTATTACAAAAATATTATCATGGTTATACAGAGGTATAAAACCTGACATCTGATTAAACAAATGAAAACATTTTAGACTGAGTTACTGTCAGTTGTGTTACCAATAAGTCTGTGAAATTAATCAAGTTAACTCTGATTAGTGCTGCATGGGCATAGATTAAAAGTTTTAATTGCGATTAATCACAATTAAAATTTATAATCACTTTACTATGGCTGGAAATGTAGGTTTTTATATTGCAATGCACTCAGTGCATGCCAGGTAGGAGTGTAAGAAAATATCGATACACTGAAATATCGCGATGTTTCATTTCCCGATACTGTATCGATATTCTAAAGCCCTGTATCGATTTTTTATTAAGGTTTAAAATAGGGGTGTCCCGATACCAGTTTTTTCAAGACTGAGTACAAATACGAGTACTTGAGTTTGGGTACTCGCCAATACCGATAC
>NW_013952784.1:536313-538451 GCF_001266775.1 Austrofundulus limnaeus
AATCTGACGTGACATGTTCGTACGAACCCTTTGTACGAACAAAAGTAAGAGAAATTTAGGATAAGAATACGAACATGTTCTTGCATGAGGCCCAATGTGAAAACAATGAATCGGATACTAAAAATTCTTGAACCTGAGTGGTAGAAGACGCTGACGATCATGCATGTCAGATATTACGTGTCTATGGTGTTTTATGTAGGAGATAGGACAAGTTAAAAAGAGACTTCACTTTCAGTTTTGAAGATGACATTTTGAGCTAAAATAAAGCTGGAGTCAGTAGAAGCTGAGCTGAGGACTTTTTGCATTCTGCGGGGATTTGAGAGAAAATCATAAGTCCTATACTGTAGCAGTAAGAGACAAAACTGCCCACATTTTGATGCATAATTTACATGTAGTCATTTCAGTTTGATTCAAAAGAAAATTGTAGACTTTTCCAAAGCTGGAGGGTGACATCATCTGTCAGCTGAACATTATATCAAGTCTGTAAAAATAATACAACTTCAACTGTGATTGTGTAAAAACCACAAGTTATATCAAAAGTCAAATCAGACATGTAAAGTCCCAACTGTTGCTGACTCCTTTAAACTTTGTGTAGGGGTTTTGGGTATATTCTAAAATGGATAATTTGGGAATTATTTAAATGAGCAAATTATCTTACCTCGAGGCACCACGCTCTTAATTTGATCAAAAATTAACCCAGGAAAGAGAGAAAAACCTGTAACTTTGTTGTAATCAGTCTCACAATAAATGCACCCAAAATCATTTGATGAGTTCTTTGTCTTATCAGAACCAATAATACTTTATCAAAACACAAAAGTGACATTAGCTTATGTTGGCACGTTCTCCACGGGCCATTTATTTACAAATTAAATGTATTTCCAGCTATGGTGAGTAATGAGTGATGACATGTTGAACCAAGTAAAACTGACAGAGTTTGCAATCATAAGTGAATAAACTAACAAACAAACAAATAAAATAAACACTGAGAGTGAGTTTGAGGCTTGGAATGAGATGAGGTGAGTTTTGCTTTTAGCTAGTTTTTTAACTAAGGGTCTTAGTTAAATGGAAGAGAAAAATCGTTTAGTTTATCAAATCTCATACAAAGATAAGAATCAAATTACGTCTGAGCACCTGTTTGTCACCAGAACAAATGTTCACTTTTACCCTTTTGCTCCGCCGTGTGGGTACCAGGAGGGAAGTCAGCAATTGAAGGTCATCTCTGGGGGTCGTTCCCAGGGAGGCTCTTCATGCAAACTGGATGTCAGGCGGTCTGCCTGTAAAACTCAACTGGTCCCATGGTCAGTGAAGGGGGTCAACGTGGTCCGGTCCTCTTAGGCGGCTGCAAGACTTCTTAATTTGATTTCAACTTTGTAGAGAAAATGAACTAAAATGACGCATGAGTTACAATTAGCTTATTTAGCTTCTATAAAATCAAACTCAGATGTAGAGTCGATATTAAACGTTGGCTGTTCGTCAACCCAGCAGGAGATGCAGAAGGGCCACCATCCTGCCCAGCCCATGGGGAGGGGCTGGCAGGCAGGGCCTCTGCTGGGCTTCTGGAAAGCTGTGTCTGGCTTCTGATGTTGAAAAACTCTCTTTCTCTGTCTTCTTCTCTCTGCCGGGAGCTGCACTAACTTTTAAAACCTCTGTTATGGGCGGAGTCAAGGTTTTAGTTGGCCTATAAAAATGTTACACCTTATACAGGAAAAGTTTTTTAACAAATCAAATCTGTTTTGGAGGGAAAACTTTACTTCAGGACAAAGAAAAAGGGAGTGTTTTAGTTTAATTATCTTGCATCTAATTAAAAGGAGAGACATCTGCTTGCCTCAGTAAAATAAGAGTGTCCACTTAATTATTAAAATTCAGGTCCTAAGTTTCTAATGCTGCGTTCACACCGAACAAGATTTCAGCTTCAAAATCACATCCAACGCTCAAGTTGGTCGCTTGTGCACTTTGAGGTCAGACGCAGGTCAGCTCTTGAAGCGCTGCACAGCAAGAGCCCCCCCGCCCCTCCCTCCTCTGTCGGGCTCTGTTTAATGTCGGACGAGGAAGTGGCTTTGCTTTATTTACAGAGAGCAAGAGCATGTCACGTTCATCAGATAATTGATTCATAATTAATTCACCAGATAATTCACAGA
>NW_013952784.1:539079-540870 GCF_001266775.1 Austrofundulus limnaeus
CAATTAAACACAATACACACAGCTATTGAATAGTTAACTAAGCAAAACTTAGTGGATCTTTTATGGTCTTTTTAGTTCTTTTCTGTAAGAAAAATGGATTAGATGACATTCTTTGCAATAAGAKAGAAAACATTAGATACACAGATTCCTTTATCTTTTCTCCTTTTTTCACAATTAATGAAGAATGTAGATTCATTTGTTCTCAGCCACGCCGAAGAGTCTGGTTAAAGGCATTTATGGTCCTTTTGAAGAGGAACCAACAGTCTTGTGCTTTTGGGGGATGGAAGCAACAGAACTTGTGGGGTTCGGAACAGGAATGTGGCAGTTCTTATCTATTAATGGTAGGGCGTCAGGACATCTGGTGGGGGTTTGTGTGAGAGATGTTAATTCGAGCCACAAAGGAAGTTCTATGCAAAAGTCTTTAGAAATAGTCTGAAGTCAAAGTGGGGGTTTTCTTACTTTCTGAGCTGTTGTCATAGGAACAAGTGAAATCTAATCAGAAATAATGATTTATATGCAGGAAAATGCTACATTTGAATGATGTTCTTACTTTGAAATATAATGGAGTTACAGAGCACCAAAGTGGTCTGGATTTCTCATATGCTTAACCAAACTCCTGTTGATCTTCATTAACTTTGTTCTTGCAGTTTTATTCAAATTCTTTATTTAGTTTTTGTTGTACCATTAGCAAAACTCCTAACACACTATTACCAATGGAGCTTCACCATTATATTGTTTAATTTGCATGTTTTACTGAAAAGATAGGCATCAAGGTACAGAGTAAACCCTTTGAACACAATAGTGAAAATAAAATAAAATAAAATCAGATGTTTTTGTGTATCAGCACAAAATTATTATCACCACAAATGATTCATAATACTGCAAGTGTGTCTGCTGGTACTTATTTTATTGAAACATCTTAATCTAATGTACCAGTAGTTTTCTTGGAATTTGTTACACTCTGACTTTAACAAGACCAAAGTCAAGATGTTCTTTGTCTGAGTTTATTTTCTGATAATTGAAATCTTCTGATTTGCTTTTTCATAGAATGACAACGTCACCATACCAGAGACTTCCCCTTCCCCTGAGGACACTGAACGAGCAGAGCAGCTTAAAAATGAAGGTAACGTTCAGAAACAAGTCAATTACTTTGTTTGTGCACATGAGTTACAGGCAGTGGTGGGCAACGCTAATCTAAAAATTAGTTGCACTAGCCCTAAAGCACTAATCTATGTAGTTAGGTCCCTTAATTCTAAAGCACTGGTGCACTTATCAGAATCTAATTCTAAAGCACTAAAATAACCCAGTCAATGATCATCATTCAGAGTCAACATGAGTTACGTATTGTAATGTTGCTTCTTTGAGGCTCTTCATTGAAATTTCACAGCTGAATGTCTACACAGTTCAGGGAGATGATTCGTTGAATCAAACCTTTCACTCATGGAGGTAATTAAGCAGTGGTTGAGGATTGCTAGCTCTCTTGTTCGTTGGTCATTTTCCTATATTTATGGCAGGGCTTCAACCAGAAATCATGCAGGTTGTGGCTCCCAGTGGTTTTTCGTTTTAAGTTTAAAATCCTGGTACTTACGTTTAAAGCTCTCCATGGTCAGGCTCCCTTATGTTTTAAAGGGGACCTATTATGCAAAATTCACTTTTTAAAGGTTTTTTTTACTCAACTTTGGGTATGTACTTCTTAAAAAAAACAGTCCTAGGACCAAAAAAATGCACCCAGGGGCATATTTACTGTAAGTAAATGTATTTTTAATGTATATTAATGACGTTTTATACTTC
>NW_013952784.1:541351-543975 GCF_001266775.1 Austrofundulus limnaeus
GAGTAACGGCTAGTTAGCACGCTACTGAGTTACGGCGTTACCAACAGAGCTCATTAACATAAACAGCTCTTCTGAACAGAAGTCAGAGCAGCAGAACTAGAAAATGGGAAATTTTATTATCTGAGAATTATTTTGTGCATTAAATTGAATGAACATGGTCTGGATAGCCCACAGACATACCATAAACATTTCTAGGACCCATAATTGGTCTCCTTTAAAGCCCTGTTGTGTCTGTATTTACCCTCTCGAGGGCTGAAGTCATCAGATCAGAATCTTTGGTACCACTTTACAATAAGGCTCCCCTTATAGATGGCTTATAAATTGATTATAGATAGGTTATTGATTCATCTGTAAACACTTTATAAATCATTAATAAATGTTTATTATGAATTAATTAAGAACTGAAAAGAGACAAAACTGTCCGATTTCTTGACAAATAGTGAGCCAAATCTGTTCATGTACATAGGTTTGTAAGTACAACTATGTATTGGGAACACATATTTAAAAAATAATATTGTACTATATTACTGAATTATACGTATTAACAACTGTCAAAGGGAGCCTTATTGTAAAATGTAAGACAGTAGGTACACTATTAATGACTAATAAACTTGTATAAATGCCATAAAGGAGCCTTACTGTAAATCAGGGGTTTTTAACCTTTTTGACCTCGGGGCCCAATTTGTTGAACATAAAGTGACACGATTCAGTGAGTCAGATATTACCAATGTATGGATCAAAATTATGATTATTATAAATTTTGGTTTAATTTTATTGTATTTGCATTATAACTAAACTATCATAACTAACATAACTAAATAAAATACACAGAGTTTAAAAGTAAAATTCCTGTCAAATGATCACAAGACATGATTATGACAAACATTTTTATATTGTAACCTGCCCATAACATTTATTTGAACAAATACAAAGGTCAGTCAACAGACCACTCAGGCTTATCAGCACAAAAATATATATGTCATAAAAAGAAAATTGTGGGCATAAAATAAATGAATTAAAAATGTTTAATGTAAATGTTTTTTAAAAAACTGTAAAAATAAGTTTGATAAAGTACAAATGAAAATAAAGCCTTTTTAAACTTTTGCCACCAGAAGCTGCTCTTCATATTAGTGACAAACAATAACAGTAACAACAGCTTTTTGACAAGTTTAAAGTTTCTTTAAAATGCATTCAAAATATTAAAAATAAACTACAAGAATTAATTTAAAGTACAAATTAAAATATAGTTGTATCTGCAACTGTATTTGATAATGTTTTGAACTTTTAAAATATTGCATGGTAAAAACAGAAGCTGTACTTCATATTAGTGACAAATTTTGGTGTTTTCTGACAGGTTACCTTTATTTTTCTTTCTACTTTTCATTTAAAATAGGTTTCCATTATCGGCAGGTTTCTAAGGTTCTTCTTCTACATATTAAAAAAGTTGTTAAACAACTGAGTGGCGCATTACTGCTACTAGTGTTGAGAAAGTGTATTGCATGTTATTTAAAATCACTGTGGTCCTGCGGCCCTCTGTGGCCCAAAGTTAAAAACTGTTGTTCTTTTGAGGCCCTCAAGGTGGTGCTCGGCCCATGGGTTAAGAATATCCGCTGTAAATGACATTATTAGTCATTAATAAATAGTATACTGTTTTACACTTTACAATAAGGCACCCTTTGATTACTGTGGATATGTATAATGCGGTAATACAGTACAATATTACATGTAAAATATGTGTTTTCCATAAATTATTGTGCTTACAAGGTAGTAAACTAGTCTGAAATGTTTAATAAAGCACCTTTAGATGTAATATATATGTTAACAGTTTTGCCTCAATATTTGGCTAGAAACTGGACAATTCTGTCTGTTTCCCGTCTTAATTGATGAATAATAAACACTTATTAACGATTTATAAAGTGTTTACAGATGAATTAATAACCAATCTACAAACTATTTATTAGCCATCTATAAGGGGAGCCTTATTGCAAAGTGGTACCGATTCTTTTAACAGTTCCCTTCACTCACTTTAAGTCGAGAGGTGATCGCTCCTTCCAGGCCGTTGCTCCAAAGCTCTGGAATGATCTTCTGCACTCTATACGTACACTTGATTCTGTGGTTGCCTTTAAGAGCAAACTTAAAACTTTCCTTCTTTATAAAGCTTTTTAACAATTTCAGTACGTTTTCTGTTTCTCAGTTGTTGATTTATGATGTTGTTGATGTTTTTATTGTCTTATTTTTCTGTATAATTTTTGCACTTTTCTAAAGCACTTTGTGACCCTCTATATCTGTGAAAGTGCTATAGAAATAAACTTTTACTTACTTACATTGTGGGTATAGCACAGCAAAACATTGTCAGTTAGTGAAACACACACATATGAACAATACAGTATGTGTCCTGATGCATCTCAGTAATCCAGGTAAAAAATCAAAAAGAAAAAAATTATATAGGTCTTCTGGACGGGTTCTTCTCTAATGAAACGTTTCGTCTCTCCTCCAAGAGACTTCTTCAGTCTGAGAGTTTCAGGCTAAATTCAGGCTTTTAAGCACTGCCTCCAAACAGCAAGAAAGAAGGCGGACTACAGGAACCACCTAAGATTCAATCTCCGCTGCAGACAAAGTGGCAT
>NW_013952784.1:544722-549049 GCF_001266775.1 Austrofundulus limnaeus
ATGCCACTTTGTCTGCAGCGGAGATTGAATCTTAGGTGGTTCCTGTAGTCCGCCTTCTTTCTTGCTGTTTGGAGGCAGTGCTTAAAAGCCTGAATTTAGCCTGAAACTCTCAGACTGAAGAAGTCTCTTGGAGGAGAGACGAAACGTTTCATTAGAGAAGAACCCGTCCAGAGGACCTATACAATTTTTTTCTTTTTAATACAGTATGTGTGACAGCTTTTACCCTCAGCTATTAACAGAAAAGTTGATCAATGACATTTAAAGACCTCAGTTAGTGCTTCTTATTTAACCATAGATTTACCAAGTGCTAATCTGCTAACGGATGTAAACAAATAGCATAAGCCCTAAAGCGCTAACCAGGAAATTATTCCCCTGAATAGTACTGTAAGTGAACTGTGCCCACCACTGGTTACACAGGTAAGTTCTGCATATTTTAACTATTAGCTGACATCTGCTTGAGCTTTATTAGGACTATCCTGCAGTTTAAACTCTGCTAACAATCAGACTTTTGTTTTTTTAGGAAACAACCACATGAAGGAGGAGAACTACAGATGTGCAGTGGAGTGTTACACAAAGGCCATCGATCTGGACCTCAGAAATGCTGTGTATTACTGCAATAGGTATTTAAAACAGGATCTGATTTGGTCCTAATTTGATTGTTTGGTTCTGGTTTGCACATCTGTACAGGAACTGTGTTTTTGGGGGCGTAGTGTCAGATAAATACACACCAGGAGCTTGATTTTAGAAGTAAACAGGAGTTTTGACTGAACTGCTTGCAGAGCTGCAGCTCACAGTAAACTGGGGAATTATACCGAAGCCACGAGCGACTGCGAACGAGCCATTAAGATCGACTCGACCTACAGCAAAGCATACGGGAGGATGGGGTGCGTTTCATCTAACTTGGGCACAGTTTGGATCGGCTTCTGTCTGCAGAGTTGTCAGACATAATTTCCTTTCATTGTTTCTGTGGCTGCAGTTTGGCTTTGACAGCTATGAACAAGTATCCAGAGGCGATCTCCTACTTTGAGAAGGCCCTGGTGCTGGACCCTGAGAACGACACGTACAAATCCAACCTGAAGATTGCAGAGCAGAAACAGAAAGAAGCATCCAGCCCAGTGAGTTCCCACAGGTTTCATGTTTTAAAGGGATCCCCGATTAGTTGTAACATTAGACTTTATATGATAAACATATACTTTAACTGCAAAATAAAGACAGTAAAAATACTGTAGGCTGTTCAGTTTTTATAATTTTTAAACTAAAAGTTTAAAAATATATTACACGGACGGGGCCATTTTATTTACCCGCAAAGCATTCTGGGTAAATGATGACATCAACTAGGTCATCGGTGCGAGGCTGCTAGCGAGCTATATCCACCCTGAAGGTTAATCTTGGACAATATCTGATGATCGACTCTTTTAAATGAAACCAGAGAGCGTTGACAGAGAGGAGAAGGTAGAAATGACTCAGCCTGGAACTGAAAATATGGATGGAGGACAACAGAGCTGCTTCATGGAAGAACAACCTCAGCTTAGCCTGTTAGCTTTAGCGTTAGCCTCGACTCTATCACCATGTATATGTACTAGCTCAGCGCTACACATTCTCCTCTCGTCACTGAGGTCCTCCATCCACATGACAGAGAGGGGAACACAAAAATGACTCAGACTGCAACTGAAAATATGGATGGAGGACCTCAGTTTAGCTTGTTTGTCGCATTAGCACCGAGCTAATACATATAAAGCAATAAAGCGTCGGTGCTAGCGCGAAGGCTAACAGGCTAAGCTGATGTTCTTCTTCCATGAAGCAGCTCTGTTGTCCTCCATCCATATTTTCAGTTCCAGGCTGAGTCATTTCTACCTTCTCCTCTCTGTCAACGCTCTCTGGTTTCATTTAAAAGAGTCGATCATCAGATATTGTCCAAGATTAACCTTCAGGGTGGATATAGCTCGCTAGCAGCCTCGCACCGAGGACCTATCCACGTCATCATTTACCCAGAATGCTTTGTGTGGAAATAAAATTGCTCTGTCCGTGTTAAAGTATATTTAAAAAAATTTACAAAACTAAACAGCCTACAGTATTTTTACAGTCTTTATGTTACAGTTAAAATAAATGTTTATCAAATAAAGTTTAATGTTACAACTAATCGTGGATCCCTTTAATCTTTTTTCTTTGTGCACGTCTAACTTCAAGCTCACAGTTCTTTTCTGTGTATGTTTGTATGTTTCACAGATAGCTGCTGGACTGGGGTTTGACATGGCCAGTTTAATCAACAACCCTGCCTTCATCAGCATGGTAAGAGTCCTGCCGTCATCCCACGACTTCCTGTTAATCATCCGAGTCACTCGGGTCAGAGAAGCCTGATTTGTGAAACACTTACACTGGAAAACAGCTGGACGCTCGAAGAACGCTTTTGCAAACACGCCCGAGCTTTACTGCAGCCGCCACAAGACACTTGTAAATCTGAGCTGCATTCAGAACCCACAGCAAAGACCTATGGGTCGTGTTTCCTCATAAAACTGCCACCAGGATCAGTGATCGCTTGTGCTTTCATAATACCTCAGGGAGAGAGTGGGTTTCAGCTTGATTTTCTGTTTACAGGCTGCGAGTGTGATGCAGAACCAACAGGTCCAGCAGCTGTGAGTGGAATCTGAATTCATGCATAATTACAAGTTGGGACATTGTGCAAAAATGTAAATAAAGGCAGAATGCAACGATTTGCCAAGCTCATAAACTCACCATTTATTCACAATGGAACATAGTGAACACATCAAGTATTTCAGTTAAGAGTTTGTACATAAAACAGGAATTTTGAACTTGATGATAGCAAAACATTAAGAAAATGTTTGGACAGGAGCAACTGTAAGCGCTCCAAACAAGAAACAGGAGGAGCATTTAAGACAAGGGTGTCCAAACATTTTGTCACATGGGCCAAAATCATAAAGTCAGAACGACTCGAGGACCAAAAATATTTTACTTTACATGCTCAACAATAAACTAAGCAATGAATACTTTAATGAAACAAATGAAGTAGTCAGATTAATTGCTGGAAATTGATGTATAAATTAATCTAGATCCAGAACTTTAAAAGTGTTTTGCAGGATTCTAGGTTTCAGTTGGGGAAAAAACAACCCAATTTAGTCGATTCTGATCAATAAAATCAGGATTTAGTTCACTCTTTTGTTGAAAATGCTTGCTGTATTCAGATAAATTTAATAAAAGAATTAAAAGCAGATTTAAGTGCAGCAAAATCAGCTTTTGAGTAGGGCTGTGTATTGGCAAGAATTTGGCGATACGATACATATCATAACACAGGGGTCACGATACGATATATCCCGATATATTGCGATACTGTAAACAAGGCAATATATTGCGATATGCTGTCCAAAAATTCTATTAAATAAAAACCTCTTACTGAAAAAAAAAGAAAAGCTAATGTTTACTTACAATGCTAATGCTACCCTTACTCTCTGGTGCTCAAGAGGTAGAGGAGCCAAATGTCTGGCTCACTGCTGCCAACTAGTGGTCAGAGGCTGAACTACAACATAAAAATGAACGGTTGGCAAGAAGGTTGACATTTTAAACCTTAATAAAAAATCGATACAGGGCTTTAGAATATCGATACAGTATTGGGAAATGAAACATCGTGATATTTCAGTGTATCGATATTTTCTTACACTCCTACTTTTGAGTAGAAGTCACTAGATAAATGTGGAAAAAGCGAAGAGTCTGGTTATTTAAAGACAAATAATTGGTATTGTTGCCAAAATTTTTCATTATAAGATCTTTGTGATAAATTTGCCCTAATAATAAATGGAAAGTCTCCATCTACAGCAAACACCTGTGCCGGGGCGGGGGGGGACAAATTTGTAAACAAATAAGTATAATTCTTGAACTGAAGTCAGGGGTCACAAATGGCCCCCGGGCCATACTTTGGACATCCCTGATTTAAGAGGACTGGGTATGAAAAGAGCACTTTAGAGAAGATAACTGTAAGAAAAACTGCATGTTTAAACCATGGAGCTTAGATTTTTCTGTCCAACAAAATCCAGCAAAGATGATTCAGGAGTGTCGAACAGAATCCTACATCAGACCAGAATCAACATTCCCTCCAAAAACCTCCAGCAATGTCCACAAACTCGTTAAAAGAAGAGGGGATGCTTCACAGTGGGAAACATGGCTCTGTGCAAACTTTTTGTTTAGATGTGTTGCTGACAGAAGATTCTAAATGACCTTAAAAAGGGATCCATGGTTAGTTGTAACATTAGACTGTATTTGATAAACATTTATTTTAACTGTAAAATAAAGACTGTAAAAATACTGTAGGATGTTC
>NW_013952784.1:550049-553015 GCF_001266775.1 Austrofundulus limnaeus
GTTACAGGCTGAGTCATTTTTACCTTCTCCTCTCTGTCAGCGCTCTCTGGTTTCATTTTAAAGAACCAATCGTCAGATATTGTTCAAGATAAACCTTCAGGGTGGATATAGCTCGCTAGCAGCCTCGCACCGAGGACCTATCCACGTCATCATTTACCCAGAATGCTTTGCGTGTAAATAAAATGGCCCCGTCCGTGTTAAAATATATTTCTAAACTTTAAGTTTAAGAATCAACAAAACTTAACATCCTACAGTATTTTTACAGTCTTTATTTTACAGTTAAAATATATGTTTATCAAATAAAGTTTAATTTTACAACTAATCGGAGATCCCTTTAATTCAGTGGACTTTCCTATTTGACTCATTAGCACCTGTAGTGTTTGAACATGGAACTGCATCCACCATCATCGCTATTGGGCAAACAGATGAGTGACAGGACAGGGGCTCTTCAGGGGGCCAATCAAATTTTACCTGCCTTATTTTAGTAAAAAAGTTACATTTCTTAGTTTAGACATTGTTTGTTTACTATGTTCTACTGTGAAATACAAGTTTTCAGGGTTTGAAAATTATTATTGTTATATTTTACATTTTACACCATGTTTTGACTTTTTTGACTTTTATGTGGATTCTCTGTGTTTGTGTGCTCAGGATGTCGGGAATGATGTCTAACGCAGTCGGGGGTCCTGCAGCAGGAGTCGGAGGAATGTCAGACATTTCTAGCTTAATTGAAGCGTGAGTGAAATATATATAGGAATACAGGGACGTGCACAGATAGTCAGGTGGTGCTCGAGCACCTGCCCTTTTCCCTCCAGACCATCACGTGCCCCTGTCGAACCCGCTTTTTTTTCTTTTTTGTTATGCTCCATCTGTCGCCCTTGGTTGCACTTCTTATTAAGCGCACAACTATAATGGCAACAGTATTAATATTATTAATAATAATATTGCCCTCACACCCTCCATTCACCACCCACACGTGACGTGCACGCCCGCAGCTCTTGTGCGCTGTCCCTCGGTGAGCGCAGCGCGCTCGGACAGGAGCCTCTCTCTTCTCTCATCCACACAACAGAGGACAGTTATAACCAGCAGGTAATTTACCTGCAGCCCCAGGCAAACTGTGCAGGACTGTCTCACATGTTTCACTCTTGTCCCGGCGTCGCGCAAGTTGAAACAAAGTCCTGCATTTGACTGATCAAATTATAACAAGACATAAAAAGAAGAAGAAAAAAAGAAAGGGAAACAATCGACTGGCTGCAATTTACAACCATTAGAAAATACCTCCTTATTTCTCTCTCTGCCTTCTGTGCAGAAGGAGGAGGAGAGAAGAGAAAAAGGCAAAGACGCAGCGGCTGCCAATCAAACGCGCAGCAGTGTGTTCTGCGTGTTAAAAACAAATATCTAAACACGTGAAAGAAAATGGATTTTATTTATGCAGAATGTGTGAATACACAATGTGATGGCCCACAGGATCTGGTCACACTTTTTACCCCCTAAACCTCAGATGCTGAAGTTAAACTTCACTTCCTGTTGTCTGTAAAGACTAATGAGGCAAATAAGAAAATTAAGTTTGAAATTTTCAGTATTCTTTGATTTTAGTGTGGAAAGAGAATTAGCTTTAGTTTTATTTTTCTGTATTTTCTTTTCATTTTAAAGTCAAACATTGAATAATGAATGCTAACAATGAGTTCTTTTAAATTTAATCTTTTCTTTCTCAGGTTTTGTGTGCTCTAAATGAAACATAAACCATAATTTGGAAAATAAAATTAGGATCATAAGAATGATTTGATTTTGTTTCAATAAATATTAACAGAAATTGGCTCTTGATTAGTTTAAATGTTGTAATTTATTGCACTGACCTTTGTCACCAAGCCGTTTCACCCAAATAAACATATTTCATACTGTTGGTGTTTTAGCTACAGCAGAGAAGTAGCTCAATGTTTTCCTGCCTTCCTCCGTCTGAAATGTTTAATTCAGATCATGGAAACAGCTCTATGATGGAGAGACTGAAGGAAGACCCTCCATAGAACAAAAAAGACATTAGTAATTTTGTGAAAATAACCTTGATTATAGTTATTTTATAAACAATATAAAATTTGTCATTACTAGTTTTTGTTCTGTTGTTGCCAGTTTGTTACAGAAACCAACCTGTAGAGTTGAATATTAAACATCTGCATCAGACAGAAAAAAATCTGATTTAAAATAGATAAATATGCACAATGTACAAGATGTGTCTGTAATGTCACATTATCAGGACAGCTGCTGATTTTGTGCACCGGACAAGGTGCCCTCTTTTTTACATTTGAGCACCTGCCCCCGAAAATGTCTCTGCACGCTACTGTAGGAATATAAGGTGTTCATATTAACATTTCTCTGTGTATGAGCCATAAGGAAGGTTTTTCCAGAGTTTGCTGCTAATATTGATCCACTCATCTAACTGCCAAGAACACAACTAAACAATAACTCTTCCACTAGTCCATAATCCACGTTATTTCATCACTGACTCAATACAAACTGACTTATTGTAATATTTTTCTTACCTCACTAAAATAGGTTTTTAATGGTGAAAGAGCTCTAATAATTATTTTAACAAAGAGACTGAAACTTTTATTACAGACAAAATCAGGCTGCAGTTTAAAACAACCCCTAGTTTTCAATACAATAAAGATATTCCTTGAAGGAATGCATATTATCTGTGGCTTTTAATGCCAAAGTTAATCAAATCTTAAAAATGCTGTGATGTTTAATATGTGATATTGCAAGATCATGTGTGATCTCTTAGCGCGTACAGTATGTGTTGTTAGTGACTCTCTGCTATTACCAAATGTTAGCTCAATATTTGTATTTTGACACCCAAAAGTTAATTAGTTACAGTGGGTAAAATAAGTATTGAACACGTCACCATTTTTCTCAGTAAATATATTACTAGAGGTGCTAATGACATGAAATTTTCACCAGATGTTGGTAACAAC
>NW_013952784.1:554015-555591 GCF_001266775.1 Austrofundulus limnaeus
GTCTTTCACATTAAATTCCAGTGAAATATATTTATGTTTGTGGTTGTAATGTGACAAAATATGGAAAAGTTCAAGGGGTATGAATACTGTTGCAAACCACTGTATGTGTTGAGGACGACACTCAGCTACGACTGCACCAAATTTTAACTTAATACCTTTAGAACCGACAGAGTTAAAGCATTCTTGTTGTAGCTAATGTTGTTCAGCTGTGGCGGCCATCTTGAACTGAGATGACTGCATGTGTTGAGTTGTAAATGTTTATCTGATGGTTACTTTCTGCAAGTTGTAGTAAAACCTGCACGTCTTTTCATCAGGGGTCAACAGTTTGCTCAACAAATCCAGCAGCAGAACCCAGAGCTGATCGAGCAGCTCAGGAACCACATCCGGAGCCGTTCTTTCAGTGGCAGTGCCGAGGAGCACTCATGATCTGTTTGGGTAATTAAAAAAGTAATCATCTAAAACCAATCTGAGATACATTTATAGGAATAATTTGATCTCACTTTTTTTTTCTGAAGGATGAGCAACCATGTTGTGCGATTACAATCTGTACACCCATTTCTTCAAGTCAAATCCCCGGCAGAGCTGGAATGCAGAGACAAGGAAGGGGTTGAAGGCACTTTATTAAGACTGAAGGATCTGAAGGACAAGGACACTGGACTATGAAATGTAACAAAACATAAACACCTGGCCATAAAAATAAACACCAACCAACAAGACATCGTTCAGCCCGCCGACGGACCATGAGTGAACTTTTTCTTGTGTTTTCGATGTGTTCAGACTTTCTGCTCTCTTCTCGTTTGGAGCTGAAAATCCACCGGTTTATTCACGACACACAAGCAGTGAGAGAGGAATGTACTTTAGCTGCAGTGCAGGAAACATTTCAGCTTTTCACAGAACATCGGACACGCTTTGTTTATAATGTTGAATATTATTTTTGTAGTCAGGATTTACTGTACTTTTATTTGTTTGTTTGGGTGGTGGGGGATCAAACCTGGACGAGGCTCACATTGTTGTTCTTCAATGTAACGAGTTCAACTTTTAATAAAGACAATAATGTAATTGTAGAGCAAGTGTTTGCAGCCTGCATTATGTTGACCCTCTTTAAATGAGTCTAACTGGTGATTAACAACATATTCATATTGATCGTTTGCATGCTCTTAAATCAGGTATTTGAAATCAGATGCTTTATGGAAACAAATATGTATACTAAGGCAGCACATTGTCTAAAATAATAAAATGTCTAAAAATTAAAAGCACTGTCTCATGATTTTTTTTTTACTTCATATTATGCTGCCTCTCAGCAAGAAGGTCACCAAATCCCAGCTAGGGACCTTTCTTAGTTTGCATGTTCTCTGACACACACACACACAAACTTGTTTTTATATCCTTGTGGGGCCCATCCATTGACTTCCATTCATTTTTTGGTAATTTTAAATCCTAACCCTAAGGCTAACCTCACAGGTACCTACCTGACCCTAAAACTAACCTAAACTCAATTCACACCTTGGTCCTAAACCCAACCCTCACACCCAAAATCAGCCTCTGAAGTTGTGGGGCCCAGACCCCACAAGGCTGC
>NW_013952784.1:556591-557082 GCF_001266775.1 Austrofundulus limnaeus
CTCCGAAACACCCGCAACATACGGAATAACCACTGGTTTGGGTCTGGGTTTGGGGTCTTCATTTTCACCTGAACACACACAGAGCATGTGACATTGCTGACTGATCCTTGATCTTCAAACTTTCCCTCAACTCTTAATTCTGGGGTCCAATCTTCCTCACTGTCTCAAGCTCATCATCCTCACTGAATGAGCCTAACTGCATGATTAAGTTTCCTGCACTCAGAATGTTTTTGCATCCATTTTCTGTGAGTAATAATGAATAATACAGGGAAAAAAAGATTAGGGAGGTAATTATGTTTTTCTGCTAAACTACATCCATTTGCATGTTATTGGTCAACCAACAGTGGTCTAACTGCACAATGTTGCCCTGAGGCAATGAATGAAAAAGTGCCATTCCTGTGTATGAATAAAATAAATATATTTAATCAGTTTAGTTAGTTTATTCATTTATTCATTTAATTAAAACAAAACAAACAATTGATATACAATAG
>NW_013952785.1:0-261 GCF_001266775.1 Austrofundulus limnaeus
ACTAACCTCACAGGTACCTACCTGACCCTAAACTAACCAAACAGGTACCTACCTGACCCTAAAACTAACCTCAAAGGTACCTACTTGACCCTAAAACTAACCTCACAGGTACCTACCTGACCCTAAACTAACCAAACAGGTACTTTAGGGTCAAGTAGGTACCTGACCCTAAACTAACCTAACAGGTACTTTAGGGTCAAGTAGGTACCTGACCCTAAACTAACCTAACAGGTACTTTAGGGTCAAGTAGGTACCTGACCC
>NW_013952785.1:4506-7929 GCF_001266775.1 Austrofundulus limnaeus
CACACACACACACACACACACACACACACACACACACAACTAAATACTTTTGAACTTTTTTTTTCTTTCTCAAAAGAAGGGAAGGAAAGAGCAAAACGGAAAAGCAAAAGTCCAGCCCCTCACGTTGTTTAGCTCCTCGTGCAGCTCTGCCAACGAATGGTTTCTTTACTTCTTTCAGTCGACAAATTCTTCCCATTTACAGAAATACCAAAAAGGAGAGCTTGTGTGCGTGCTGAGAGAAAAACAAAACGAGGAGGACTGGAAAACATTTAGCTTAACTGAGTCAGGCTTTGACCAAACTTCTCCATGTCACCTAAAACCCTGCACACCCACCTCCCCAAACCAAGTTTGAGCCACAGAGGCAACAGCTGGACGGATCGTGTAATCAAATACAATCCACAGCAACACGCTGAGGAAACAGCAGCTTTGGTGTTACAAATCGTTTCTTTGATTTCCTTCTTTTCATAAAAAGCAGGGAGAAAATTCCCACTGAAAGGACAGAAACCAAACAAAAATGGCAGCGTGGGACAGAAAAAGCTCGTCGACATTTTACACGGAACAACAAACGAGCACCAGAAATGATTCTGTTCACCAGAAACGATTCTGTTCACCAGAAATGATTCTGTTCACCAGAAACGATTCTGTTCACCAGAAATGATTCTGTTCACCAGAAACGATTCTGTTCACCAGAAATGATTCTGTTCACCAGAAATGATTCTGTTCACCAGAAACGTTCACATGTGAACTCGTGTTTTTGTTTGGTGCCACGGTGGTGCTTCGGCAGGGGCCTCATGCCTGTTGGGGCTCTTTTATCAGACCCCATTGTAAAAGCCCTGCCAGATTGGAGGAGGGGCCTATTTGCATGTTATTACCATAGCATGCGTCAGGTCATATAAAACAGGCTGCAGGCGGCCTTGGCCAGAGACTGACGAAACATTCAGTGAGGAGACACCAGGAGGGAGGAGGCATGTTGGACCATTGACCATCTGGGTTAGACRAACTTCAAACAAAAGCCTGAAATTTGGCCCTTTTTGGCTGCAATAAACAAGGATCCCAACTTTACCCACCAGATTTACACTTTTCGTTGGAACCGGAGGACTTCTTTTTTTCTGTTTGTTTTTTATTTATTTACCTGTAAAAACTTTCTACAAGACGTGGCCCTTTGGTTGGAGGATTAATCCTGTTTGGGACATGAATCAGAGCAGAAGCAGCTCATGAGAAAAGCCTGGGAGGTGACAGAAACAAGCTCAATGAATCTCTGAGGAGCTGAACCAGAGGAGGCACCTTCAGGACATTTCACTTTATTTATTTGACATTTATTATGTATTTATTTATTATGGGGCGCGTCACCCTGCTGACCCTCACTGTCATGTCCATGTTGTTGTGCCAGGTAAGTCTTTTAATCTGTTTTTCACACAATCAGCACACTTGTACAGAAGCAGTACAGTGTGTGTGTGTTTGTGTGTGAGAGAAAAAAGAGAGAGTGGGTAATGATTGTCTTCTTTTCTCAGGGCTTTTGTTCAGGAGTGTTTGAGCTAAAGTTGCAGGAGTTTCTAAACAAGAAGGGAGCACAGGGCAACAAAAACTGCTGCAAAGGACATCTGGCGTCCTCTTTTCAGCAGCAGTGCGAGTGTAAAACCTTCTTCAGGATCTGCCTCAAGCACTACCAGCCCAACGCCTCCCCGGAGCCACCGTGCACCTACGGCAGCACCGTGACTCCTGTCCTGGGCTCCAACTCTTTCCAGGTCCCTGACGTCATCCCGGAGAGCTCCTTCACCAACCCCATCAGGATGAACTTCGGATTCACGTGGCCGGTAACTTATCACAGCACCGCTGCTCAAACGCAGCCCTACAGGCTGTTAAGATTCACGCTCTTTCAAATTCATGCATAAAAAGTGCACAAAGGCCCGATTTGTGGCAGAGAGTGTGCAGTGTTCACACTGGGTGTTGAGTTTCAGCAGATCAGGTTAGGCTGTTGGCAGTCAGCACAGATGCTCGGGCCTTCACTTGTTTTATCAGTAAGCTGCATCTCCGCTCACCACCTGTTTCATGAAGCCGTTTGTGTTCCCAGGGAACCTTCTCGCTGATCATTGAAGCGTTACACACTGATTCCAAAGATGACCTCTCCACAGGTAGAGACTCCCCTCTCCTCTCCACAATGGACGCTGCATTGGCGCGCTCTTCCCCCCAGCGTGTCTCACCTGTCACCTGTTTCTGCTTTCAGAGAACCCAGAGCACATCATCAGCACCATGACCACCCAGAGGCACCTGACAGTGGGAGACGAGTGGTCCCAGGACCTGCACACCAAAGGCAAGACCGAACTCAAGTACTCTTTCCGCTTTGTGTGCGATGAGCATTACTACGGGGACGGCTGCTCGGTATTCTGCCGGCCAAGAGACGACGCGTTCGGACACTTCACCTGTGGAGAACGTGGGGAGATTGTGTGCGACGCCGGGTGGAAAGGCCAGTACTGCACAGAGCGTGAGTCCTGAAGCCTTTATTGTTCTTCTATGCATAAAACATAACAAACTTATGATTTTTAAAGGTAGACAAACGCTAATACCACATATAAATCAAACACACTCAGGAAAAACAAACATTGTGTAACACACCCTCAGTACATGCTACAGTTGTGAATGTTCACAGAGCTGAAAGACAAACATTTAGTTTATGAATATTAATGATTTAAATTAGGACAAAACGGTAATTTCAGTGTTGGGTTTGTAGTAAAATGCCTGAGTGCCTGTTAGAAGGTAACTTGTGTGTAAACACCACACATACCCGCCTCATCTCTCTCTCTCTCTTGAACAGACACACATACAATATTGTATTTGCATCAAACTGAGGATTTTGTATTGACTTCCATTCATTTTTGTAACTGTATTTATGTCAAACCCAGACATTTTCCCTCAAACTAGCCATCACTGGTCTGTAGTTAACCTAACCTGAACCAAAACTTAATTCACACCAAACCTCTAAACCTAACTAGTAAAACTAACTATTACTGGTCTATAGTTAACCTAACCTGAACCAAAACTTAATTCACACCAAACCTCTAAACCTAACTAGTAAAACTAACCATTACTGGTCTATAGTTAACCCAACCTGAACCAAAACTTAATTCACACCAAACCTCTAAACCTAACTAGTAAAACTAACCATTACTGGTCTATAGTTAACCCAACCTGAACCAAAACTTAATTCACACCAAACCTCTAAACCTAACTAGTAAAACTAACCATTACTGGTCTATAGTTAACCCAACCTGAACCAAAACTTAATTCACACCAAACCTCTAAACCTAACTAGTAAAACTAACCATTACTGGTCTATAGTTAACCCAACCTGAACCAAAACTTAATTCACACCAAACCTCTAAACCTAACTAGTAAAACTAACCATTACTGGTCTATAGTTAACCC
>NW_013952785.1:8849-12710 GCF_001266775.1 Austrofundulus limnaeus
TATTTATAAAGCGGTTATTTATAAAGCGGTTATTTATAAAGCGGTTATTTATAAAGCGGTTATTTATAAAGCGTTATTTATAAAGCGTTATTTATAAAGTGGTTATTTATAAAACGGTTATTTATAAAGTTGTACTTTTTCAGATTTAACAGACACATTATGTGTGTTATCACAAAGTATCAGTATCGGATCAGTATCGCTGATACCAGACAAATTTTATTTGGTATCAGTATCATAAAGAAAACTGGCAGTATCGAACATTATTAATTTAAACTTAATTGAAACGTTTAGGCGACATTCATTTTCATTATTGTGTTAGATATGTACAGGGTTCCTGCAGATCCTTAAAAAGTCTTAAAAGTCATTGAATTCATCAATCCAAAAATAAGGCCTTAAGCAGCCTTAAAATGTCTTAAATCAATCTTTCAGAAGTCTTAAAAATGTAAACACATTGTAAATAGGATCATTTTAATTCATCTCAAATATTAAAATAATTGGTAACATTTATTTTTTTTAAATATTCCCCTTTGACATCACTTCCTGTTAGTTAGATGCAAAAATCTCAACTGTCCATCTGAGCAATGTGAAATTTGTTTTGTAATATGTTAATAATATTGTCTTTTCAAAAATACATTCACTTTTCTCACAAATGTTGATGTCACRGGCACTTTAAGGTTTCATCTACAGCAAATTGGGCTTAAGACCCCACTGTGGGTCCTAAAACTCCCAATTTTGGGTCGTTAAACTGCTAAGAATGTTTTTGCTTTATTTGACAAAAAACAGGTAGATATTGATAAAAACAATTGGTCTATTAGCAATATTTGAATACTTCAACCAAAAATACTTTGATTCATGAGTTTCTGCCACATTTTTATTTTTTGTCATTTCTGTTTATTATGAAATTGGTCTTAAATTTAATTTCAGTTGGCATTAAAAAGTCTTAAATTTAACTTGCTTTAAACTGTAGGAACCCTGATGTGTATTTTCAAACAAAACTAGTTATTTAAGTTGCATTTAAGTGTAACTTAAAACTCTCTTCTTGTGCAGCGATTTGCCTGCCGGGGTGCGATGAGGAACATGGCTACTGTGAAAAACCTGGGGAGTGCAAGTAAGTTGTTTTTTTTTTCCCAGTTCACTGAAGTATTAATCAAACAGTGGGATACATGAGGTAATGTGAGTGGACTGAACAGTGTGTTTCCTTCTAATTGAACAACAACAGGTGCAGAGTAGGATTCAAAGGCCGCTACTGTGACGAGTGCATCCGTTACCCTGGCTGTCTCCACGGGACCTGCCAGCAGCCCTGGCAGTGCAACTGTCAGGAGGGCTGGGGGGGGCTCTTCTGCAACCAAGGTGAGGAAAGAGTCTGAAAATGAAACAGAAGTAATGACGGCAGACAGAAAGTGGACAGGGGTGGGGAGGGGTAGCTCTGGTTTGTTGGTTGATAGACGTTTTGAAGTGCTGGAGTTGATTTAGCCTCCTAAAAACAACATGTCTGAGTGTGTTGGAGCATTAAAAAAAGAGCAGATGTCTTCTAGGCGTTGTCTGAAAGTTGACCAGTAAAACTTGGTGAGACATCAAGTGAGCAACACAAAATCTAAAGTTTGAGTAAAAGTAAGGTCAAAGCACACGTGAAGGAAAGATGTAGTTGGATAAACTAAAGGACAAAAGACATTCTGTCGCTCTGCCATGTGTTACACTGAGGCTAATCCACATGTGCCTGCTACAGATCTCAACTACTGCACTCACCACAAGCCTTGTATGAATGGAGCCACTTGTAGCAACACTGGTCAAGGCAGCTACACCTGTTCCTGCAGGCCGGGCTTCACTGGAGCCAGCTGTGAGATCAAGGTCAATGGATGTGCTGGAAACCCCTGCCGCAATGGAGGAAGCTGTACCGTAAGTGTGCCTGCCAAAAAAACCATACATAATTTATGATGAAAGTCTGAATGCTTCTGGTATCATTGCAACATTTCTTCATCTAGTCTGATCTTTATCTGATACTAGCCAGTTCTTTCAGGCAGATAAAAACATAAAAAAGCTGATACAAAAGTAAAACAAATCCAGATGTCAAACCTGATCTACTTTTATTGCCTTGCACACATATGGAGGCAATTTTGTATTTTTATTATTCAATCAAACAAAAACGCAGTTTCAATTAAAAAAATAATTTCAACGAAACAAAAAGTAATTTTAATCAAAAAATTTAAATCAAAAAGTTTTTCTTTGGTTGAATCTCAAACTTTTATGCCCTAAGTTTTTGGTTGAACTCAAAGTTTTGCTGTCAGAAAACATGAACATCTGGGGCGGGGTCTAAAGCCTGAAACATACTCGCTCCGACGTTGACGGGTCGATGCGCGGTCTCGTGGTTGTTCGGCAGTCGTTTTCGCACAGACCTTTCATGGTCCCTATGACACCTCTGTGCCGAGTTTGGGAACCCCCCCCCCCCCCCCCCCGAACCATACGTCACTGCATGGAATCCCCCGTAAGAGCCGATAATGCAGAAAAAACAAGTCAGACTCGTCACTCACTCGAAGTATTTATCCACATCTGTCCTGGTTAAAGCTCCACAGTTTTTATCAGTCAGATTCCTCCGTGCACAACGTCTGTTTTATTCCACTCGAGTTTCTCACGGAATGACTATCTTTATAAAACTCTACTTCCTGGTGTCGACTCTGGGAGTGAGTCGGGGTTTTTCCCCTCTTTTTTTTACAGAGTGCAGCAGCACATTCAGCACAAACAAACAAGCCATAAGTTTTTCACGGTTTGACTATTTTATAAAACTCTGCTTTCTAGTCTTGTGAGCGAGTCGTTCTTTTTTCTTTATTTTTTCCAAGCGCAGCACAAACAAACACGCCCACGACCAATCAGGCCAATCACACATTACCGTCAACATGGGACGGGGGGTCTAAAAGTTCTGCCGGTGGGTTGTGCCAAAAGGGGCTGTCGACACGACGCTGAGAAGCCCAGTGACGTAATTTTCATCATTAAACTGCGACAACCCGTGCCGATGTCGGCAGTTCGCAGCGAGTATGCTTCAGGATTAAAGCTTGGTTTATACTTCGAGTCACATGTCTAGTTCCCCCTGCTGAATGACAAAAAACTGCGCACCTTCTGTCTGCTCTCCCCCGGTGACAAATGTCTTGTGCATTGCCCCCAGTCAGAACTGTAAGATGCAGACCTCGCAGCTCGGAGTGTGTGATTGATTTGAACTTTGTTGGTGTGTTTGTTCATGAGGAGCACCGCAGCACTCTGATCAGCTCTGCCTTCTGCAGCATATTTTGTTTAAAATATTTTTTTTTCTGAAGCCAGTTGTTAGGAGCTCTTCTGCAGTCTGTTTTTCACCCAACACGACGCTGATCATTGAGTGATAGATAATAAACAACACAGAATCCAGCCATCTTTATTGCTGTTTATGTACTTATTCAATTCAATTCAGTTCAGTTTATTTATACAACGCCAAGTCCCAACATACGTTGTCTCAGGACACTGTAGATAAAAAGAACAATGTAAAGAATTTAGCAGCAGATTGTGTTGAATCACTTCATCACAGTCTCCCATCCTGAGCAAACGGTGGAGAGGAAAAACTCCCTGCTAATCAGGAAGAAACCTCCAGCAGAACCAGGCTCAGGACAGGTACTGCAGCAAAGTAAATTTACGTTGTTACACCTCTAAAACCACGTTCACTTTTGCTAGAGGCACACTATTGTACGTCCACAAACGAGCAGCAAACCAAGGGGGCGGAGCAAGCTGTCTGTCAATCATTCTGTACCACAAAACATATTAAAACGAAGGGGCTGTGTAACGTTAGCCCTTTGAAAAGACTCGGATCTCTTCCACACAGTTTGGCACAAATTTATAAAC
>NW_013952785.1:13515-18796 GCF_001266775.1 Austrofundulus limnaeus
CAGTGTTTATGCTTTAGACACGCCCACTCTTGTGTCACGCCCACTTTGATTCCACAGATAACCCCTTCTCATCCAGGCTGTAGCCGATGGTCGCCCCATACATTGCTAACAGTTGCTAACAGTCAGTCAGCATAGTTTTCCGGGTCTGCTCAGACATGTTTCAAGCTTTAATCAACAGATCTCTGTGGTGTGATAAACATTTCCTGAAACTTTGTGTGTTTTGGTTTGGTTTATTTGATGATGGGAGAGGGGAATATATTTAATCTTTGAAAACCAAAATCCAACTCTTAAATCAGCCGTGCGATTTGCCTCAAATTTCTGTCATCCGTAGATCTAAGTGATAGAATTTCCCAAAGATTCATCAAAATCTGAGGTGGATTTATTTAATTTATTTTCATATTTTACAGACAATGGAGCTCTGCAACAGAGGTTAGCCTCCTCCACCCTCCTTCTGCTGTCCAGGAAAGAGAGTAAACATCTGAAAACCATTGGAGAGGAGCTCTGGTGGCTCACAAACTGTCACCATAGGGCTTCTTCTGCAGCATGACTGAATCAAAACTGCCCTATTGCCTTCTCAGGCTTATGTCTTAAAAAGTACCAAACAGATTTATATGAAACTTTCAGGAAATGTTTGTTTCACCACAGAGAACAGCYARTTAAAGTTTGAAACATTTCAGAGCACGAGCGTGCAAGCGGCTCAAATCGGATAGTCATGCCGCAGAAGAATCACTCTACACGGTGACAGGTTGAGCCACTCAGAGCTCCTCTCCAGTGGATCTCAGGTTCAATCAGAATCATGCGCCTGCTCAGGCTCTGAAATGTTTCAGATTTTAAATGGCTGTTCCCTGTGGTGTAATGAACATTTCCTGAAAGTTTCATCCAACTCTGTTTGGTACTTTTTGAGATATAAGCCTGAGAAGACAATGGGGTAGCTTTGCCATAAGACGCCATCTGGACGGTGGCAGTTGGAGAACAATATGCTCGGAGCTCTTCTACAGCCATTCTTGGATGTTTACTCTCTTTCCTGAACAACAAAAGAGGGGATGGGAGGAGGCTAGCCTCTATTGCAGGGCTCCTTGGCTGTTAAATCTGAATATAAATAAAGTAAAATAAAACCACCTAAGATTTTGATGATACTGTGGGAAATTCTACTGCTTTGATCTACAACGGACAGAAATTTGAGCCTAATCGCACAGCTGGTTTAATAGTTAGATTTTGGATTACTAAGATTAAATATTTTCTCCTCTCCCATTGTCAAATATACTGAACAAAAAAAAAGGTTTCAGGAAATGTTAAATGCACCACAGAGATCAGTTTCTTTATGCTACATTTACACCGAACACATTTTGAGCATCAGGAGCGTCTGGTTTACATGCAGTCAGTGGTGGACATGCATCCGGGGCRTCTAAAAGCTGAGCAGTGCGTCTGATGCATTTTGAGCAGCGCAGTTTGAAGCGGTTTCCACGTTTTGAGCATTTTCTGTGGGTGCGGCACGTCCAAAGAGTCCARCGCTTGTGTTGGAAAATCTGAACTTTTGCTGCTTGATGCGTCGCATCAACCAATCAGAGAGACTCTGCTCAGTGACGTACTGGTAATGCTCCRAAAATACTGGAAGCCTGGGAAAGCGGATCACACATACAATGGAGGACAAACTAATAGTCCAAACATTTAGGATCATTCAAGTGTCCATTGTCGTTATTGAAATAAAAATGATTTTGCCTGGAGGACGATTAGTGAGGAAGTCGACATGTGTGGTGAGTTATCAAAACTACAGTTAAAAAGGCTCCTCCTCTCGCGCATCTACGTTCACATCAAATGTGTCTGTTCTCACTGGACAACAGCGTCAGGAGGCATGCATTTTGAGATTTTTGGAGGCGCGCAACACATTTGGTGTAAATGTARCACAAAGTTTGAAACATGTCTGAGCAGACCTGGAAAACTTCTCTGACGGTCTGTTAGCAACTGTTAGCAATGCTGGGAGCGACCACCGGCTACAGCTTGGATCTCAGTKCCGCAGATCAAGTGCTTCCCCTGATCTAATGACAGTGAGCTGGGCTGACCGCTTGAGCTCTGCGTCCTAGGGGAGAAGCCAAACCCACTGCACCTGAATGCATATTATCTGGTATAAAAATGATTAATAAGTGCCTTTCAACCTACTAGGAGGTAGAGGAGGGACAGTCTGCACACAATGTATGGGACTGATAACCACTAATAATGGCCATTTAATGTACTGACAACATTTAAAGTGGGTGCAAGAGGAAATCACTTCAGTCCACACTAACCAATAGGGACACGCCTTACGGTGGTTCCTCATTAGGCCCCGCCCCAGATGTTCATGTTCTCTGAGTTCAAAAACTTGTTTGAGTTCAACCAAAGATTTCTGTTGTGAAAAAAAGAAGTTTCTGTTTTGCAAAAAAAGTTTCGATTAAAAAAATGTTATTGAATTTGCCTTTTTGTTAGGTAGAAATTTTTTTGTGGCGGGGGGTGGTTGAATTTTTTATTTTTATTTTTTGATTGAAATGGCTTTTTTATTTAGTTGAAATTATTTTTCTTTGGTTAAAATTACTTCTTTGATTGAAACGGCATTTTTTGTTTGAATAATAAAAACACAAAATTGCCTCTATACATACAGGAATCAGAAAATGCATATCAGTGCACTTGTCCTTATGGATTCTATGGCAACAACTGTGAGCTGAGTGCCATGACATGTGCTGATGGGCCTTGCTCCAACGGTGGACGATGTGCTAACAACCCAGATGGAGGTTATTTTTGCCAGTGCCCCACAGGATACGCAGGATTCAGCTGTGAGAAGAAGATTGACCACTGCACCTCAAGTCCTTGCTCAAATGGTAAGTGACAGTGTGACCAAACAAAAATCACCCGCTTCGTATGTTATCATCCATGAAATGGACGTTATTAGGCGTTATTAGTCCCCTAGAATGGCTTCAGAATGTCCCGCCTGTGCCGGTTAGCAGGTTCCCCCGTCCCATAGAATGGCTTCCAATCATCAGCTGGTTAGTATGAGGTATAAAACCACTATCTGGTTAGTATGAGGTATAAAACCACTATCTGGTTAATATGAGGCATAAGAAATCTGGTTAATATGAGACTTAAAGCCACCAAGGTTAACCTTAGAGCAGAAGACATGGTTAGCTAACTTCCGACAGATGTATTTCATGGCCTCTCAATAAGGCAATGGGTAGAACAGGGTTTGAGTCCGACATGGACACAAAAATTTAATTACTATATGTTTTGGTTATTTGCAWTGTCATTAATATATTAACCCACTAGGGGGCACTGTCGGGACAGTCTGAAGCCTAGAAGGCACAGTAGGGACCCTCTGAAGCCATTGTATGGGACTGATAACGCCTAATAACATCCATTTGACTGATAACATCAGAATCCCCTGACAAAAATGGTGTTTAGTCAAAATGCGTGGAGGATTTCTGAATTGTGCCTTGAATCGTGAGAGATCAGCAATAATTTATCCACGCAGTAGGGATTAAACATTGATGTGAGGCTTTGTGTACTWTTTTCAGGTGCGCACTGTATTGATCTGGTCAACTCGTACCTGTGTCAGTGTCCAGACGGTTTCACTGGCTTGAACTGTGACAACACAGGAGATGAGTGTGCAGCCTATCCTTGCCAGAATGGTGGCACGTGTCAAGAGGGTCCTAACGGCTACACCTGCACATGCCCACCAGGATCCACAGGCCGCAACTGCAGCTCTCCCATCAGCCGTTGTGAGCACAACCCTTGCCACAATGGTGCTACCTGCCATGAGAGAAACAACCGCTATGTCTGTGCATGTGTCCATGGGTACGGTGGCAGAAACTGCCAGTTCTTGCTTCCAGAACATGCTGCAATCCGTGGATCAGAGGTGCCCTTGATGGCTATCGGATCTGGTGTAGCTCTGGTGCTGCTGCTGCTGGCAGGGTGTGCTGTGCTGGTTGGATTTTTTCGATCGAAAGTTCAGCATGGTGAACAAAWTGAAGTCGTGGGCGACAGAGAAACAATAAACAACCTGACCAACAACTGTCATCGCAGCGACAGGGACCTGGCCATCAGCGTGATGCCAACACAAGGAGTCAAAAACATCAATAAGAAGATGGACTTCTGCAGCAGCGACCCTGATGAAGGCTCTTCACCAGGAAGAAGCAGCTATAARAGCCACCATCAACCTGCAGACTACAACCTCGCACATGAAGTCAGCTATGAGCAGGCAGCGAAGGAGGCCATGCTGGAGGCAGCCTGCGAGGACAAGTGTCAACCTGTTGATTTATTTGAGTTTGAGGAGAAACGCAGCAAACGTTTAAAATGGTAAATATTTATAGCAAAGTCAGATTGCTAAGTTGTTTTTCACACAGAAAATGTGCTAACTTGTTTTCCTGTCTGTCTTAAAGTGATGCATCAGAAAAGAAAGCCCCAGAACTGTCTGCATGTGTGGACACCAAGTACAAATCTGTGTTTGTGATGTCAGAGGAGAAAGACGAATGTATAATTGCAACTGAGGTAGGTTCACTTACAATTTTTCWATTCATGTCCAGAGAGCCCGAGTCTCATGCATTTTCTTTTGTCTTTCTGCTCATATCCAGGTGTAACAAGCCACGAATGAGCTGCCTGTTGCTCCGTTGTTCTTTGGGAGTTTTTATGCTCCTTCAGATGCTGCTCTAACCCTAGGGGGAGGTGTCCCGCCTCAAGACTGCTGCTGATACTGAGACGTTTAACTGATATTCAGAATGAGCTGGTTCTCTACTGGTAACTAAGTGTAGGCAGCGGCGGCCTGTGGGATAAGAAATGGCAGGGTAAAAATGGATAAAAGTTTACAGCAAAAASTAAACTGACCCTAAGTTTTCTGTTTAACCTTTCATTGGAGAGTAAATAAARTTAACATTGTCACATGGCGTACAATGCTACAAGTCTTGTTTTTGCAACATTTGCAGCCAGGCCTTTTCTCTAACCCACATGCCGTTGCTGAATGCAGGAACTGCATCAAATGGTGGATGTTTGGCCATACTGGCCTGCTCTTCACCAGGCTGTTGACATGGGCTGTGCACCCAATGCTGCACCTGTGAAGACTGTATGTATACATGATCACTGTGTTAACTGAAGTGTGTTTTCATCCCTAAGTCCTCCGAGCCATTTATGGCGTAGCATTGCTCTTTTTTCCCCTCTCCTTTGGAACACAGTGACTTGTTTATAAAAAAAATATTCTTGCTCTTTGATTCTCATTTTGCAAAATATAAAAGAAGAAAAATACAAGGAAAATGTTATGATTTAA
>NW_013952785.1:19256-20993 GCF_001266775.1 Austrofundulus limnaeus
ATGTTACAATTTTCTTTGACATTTCTGAATAAAAGAACTATTTTTCTCAAATAAATATTGTTAAACAAACTCTAATAGCGTTTGTCCATTTGTAAGAGCACTGCAGCACATCTGCAGGGGTTTTTCAGCAAAGTTAATCTGTAATAAAACTGTCTTCTCCTGACGACTCCACAGTGGACTTTTCTAGGCTGTTTTCTAACGCCAAGAGTTGTAAATGTCTCTGTGGAGACAGAAAAAGGGGCCTATTAAAAAAATGTCTCTACATTAGATTTACTATTCCTCCTCCCTAAGAACAAGTCAGATAATTCATGACTCTAAAACACATCAATGTCAAGTAACGTCTACTGAGCATTACACTCTGTTTTGGTTTTCTATTTTTCCTTTTTCCACCAAAAATAATCTGAGTACCTACTTTACTACTGAAATAGAATAGAATAGAATAGAATAGAAGTAGCCTTTATTGTCCCGTCGAGGGGAAATTCAGGTGTCACAGTAACATCAGTACAGAGGTTCACACACTAGTTTATAAACTATAGGTAGTGCACAAAAAACAAAATTACTACTAATTAATTAGCAATTACACTACTACTACTACTACTACTAATAAAATATAATATAAAGGCTTGTGCAAGAATAAAAAAAGATATGTTTTGTTTTAGAGACTGTAGTTGCCTATCAGAATTTGACATTAGGAATTAGAATTTGCCTATTTTGAGTGCAAAACAATCACAACAGACTAATAACTGTAAAGTATGTCAGTGTAGACGTAAGTTCAAAATGGGTAAAAACAGAGCAAGTGTTTGATCAGAAACCAAAAATTATGGATTTATTTTTATGGATTTGGTTGGCTGGTCTCTTAAAGGGGCAAAATAATCTAAAATCAAATGTCTTGAGTTTTATATCATGTTATAATGTTATCCTCTCATAAAAAACATGTNGCCTCCCATTCTACTTTTAGAAACTCCAGGAACCACAAGTAAACCTGCAGTCTGAGAGCGAAGTGCTCTGTATGCACTTATATGAGCTGTGGGAGGGTAGAGGGAGGATCTATGATAATTTGTAGTCCGCCGTGTCTTCAGCTCATTTATACTCGCTCAGGAAAAAGGCGTCCAAAATTACACAATCTCCAACCCGCTGTCTCATGTCTTACTGAAGTACAATCCAAGCTTAAGGAGGAACTACCATAAGACATGTCCCTACTGGTTAGTGTGAACTGAAACGATTTCCTCTTGCACCTACTTCGAATGTTGTCAATACATTAAATGKCGTTATTAGAKGTTATCAGTCCCATACATTGTGTGCAGACTGTCCCTCCTCTACTTGCTAGTAGGTTGGACCGCTCTCATCAATCATTTTTGATATTATGCATTTAGGTGCAGTAGGTTTTGCTCCTCCTCTGGGATGCAGAGCTCAAGTAGTCAGTCTGGGTCACTGTCCTTTGGCTGGGGGGAAGTGCTCAATCTGTGGCATGGACATCCAGGCCAAGTAGGGGTCTCTGCGGACGAGTGAGCGTGTCCCAACGAAAGGCGATTCTAAAGCGACACACCTGATTTGACTGACTTTTTTTAAGGGACACACCTGACTTGACAAGCAAAAAAAGGGGCGATACCATACGACACCACCTGATTGGACAAGAACAAAAGGGGTTATACCATACGGCACCACCTGATTGGACAAGAACAAAAGGGTCAAATACCGTACGGCACCACCTGATTGGACAAGAACAAAAGGGTCAAA
>NW_013952785.1:21134-22428 GCF_001266775.1 Austrofundulus limnaeus
ATACATACATACATACATACATACATACATACATACATACATACCAGGACCAGAAACACCTTTTGGTACCACAAATGCCGCTAGGATGTGTCTTTAAGCCGAACTTCCTCATGGCAGCCCCCACCCCCCGCTCATGACTCTTGCAGGCTCTTGGGTGAAAGTGAAACTTAAACTGTCTGCTGAGCTCTCAACATTAGTTCTCACTCAGTGAAGCTCTTTTCAGATTAAAAATACCTTTGAGGAAATGTATTTTCAGATGCCAAGTAAACCGCATCATAGCAGCGCCACTCCCCCAGACAGAAGCGGAAGGTGGTTCTTAAAGAGACAGAGGCCAATTTCAAGATCTTTAGAAGAGGAAGTGCTGAGAAGGTAAGTTTATTTTCTATTTAAACATAAAAACAGCATTTTAATAACAACTAAAGGTGACATAGATACTTTATTATGGCATAGTATTTAAATATATGCCTAAGAAACAGATAATATTGGCCCTTTAATAAGTTTTTGGAACATTTTTTTTCCATGGGAGGACATGTCAAAGATGGTACCTCTGTTTTGTTCTGTTCAACTAGCTGGATATACAGTTTATTTGGATTCTGATCACTGGATTCTACAGATTGGCTTGGTGGTCTCCTGGTGTTCTACAAAACAGCATCTGTGGGTATTCAGGCCATTTCCTGGCTGCCTGATCAATATGAAGGATTGCCGTTCTGTCACCATTCAGACTTTTGCCTTGAGTGAGCTGGGCTTGGTCTGCAAGCGGTTCTGCTGAGGGTCGCGGGCCGGCTGTGGTTCCTGGACTTTGCTGGCCAGATGGAATTGATCTTGGAGAAGCTGATATCTCGGCTCGTAGGAATTGTCCACATTATTTGTCTGATTGGGTTCGCCACCTTGAGATGCACCAGCGGACATTAAGGCAGATGGAAAATTGTTATTGTCTCCCTGACTGAAAACATTTCTTCTGTTCCCAAACAACTGATTACAGATTTGTCCCCCCCACCCAAGTTGACCTTGAAGGCGGTGGATCTAATTTCTTCTGGTGTTTATGTCAACTTGAGGCTCCCACCTCTCCCCGCTTTCACTCCGACTAATCTGATCTGCTGAAGGTCAACCTGGAGCTGCACAGAATGAACAATTCAACACCAATATTCTGAACTACAGGTTTTTTCCTTTGGGGGGCTGGGTTTTTCAGACTCATTCCGTCTAAACTCACTTCACTGCAAAAACTGTCCACCTAACCAAGTTTTAAACCCTTATATCAGCCAAAAAGTCTTTTTGATCTTGTTTTCAGACTGAT
>NW_013952785.1:23727-25366 GCF_001266775.1 Austrofundulus limnaeus
CCAAATATGTTTCTTTTATTTTAACATCAGCATTTTTGATATTGTATCAAAATGTAACTGTCTTTTGTCTTAGTAACAGAAACTTACATCAAACAAAATACTAATAAGAAAATTCATCTTTTTATATACACATTTGTTTTTTTTACCTCTCCCTGGGCTGCCACCGTATCGTGGTGGAGAGTGTTCCAGTGATCCTAGGAGCCATGATGTCAGGGGCTTCATGCCCCTGGTAGGGTCACCCAACAGGTCCTAGGTGAGGGATCAGACAAAGTGCAGCCCAGAGACCCCTTCTGATGAGTGGCAACATTGGACTAAGTGTTCCCTTGCCCGGACGCGGGTCAACGGGGCCCCACTCTGGCCCCACTCTTAGAGTCTATGTTTCCCTCGGCATGCTGGGAGAAAGAGAGCAACAGGAACAGATGTTGTTGAGTAACAGATGTCTTCTGGCCAGAATTCAGCCACAAGCAGCAGGACCCTCGAAGGATCAAGCTGCAGACTAAAACCATAAATATTAAACCCAAGCACCGATTCAATTCCCAATTTTAAGTTCCCGATTACGATTATTTTTGATTATTTTATTATATTTTTAAAATGTATTGTAGCCATTTTGTTCCCAAATATGTTTCTATTTTAACATCAGCATTTGTTGATATTGTATTAAACAACTGTCTTTTGTCTTAGTAACAGAACCTTACAGCAAACAAAATACTAAAAAGAAAATTAATATTTTTATCTAAACATGTTGGGTTTTTTAGTTTGTTTTTACCTCTTTATTTATTTTATTTACCATTATTTTACCAGGCAAGTCCCATTGAGATTTCAGATCTCTTTTTCAAGGGCGGCCTGGGCCTGAAAGGCAACCTATTGTACATGTTTTTGGGGGGTGGGGGGAAACTGGAGTACCCAGAGAAAACCCACGCAAGCACAAGGAGAACATGCAAACTCCACACAGAAAGACCCCAGGTCCAAAACAGGGATCGAACCCAGGACTGTGGGGTGTCGGTGCTAACCACTGAGCCGTCGTGCTGCCACCTCTCTCTGGGCTGCCACCTTAAAATGGTGGAGAGGTTTGAGTGTTTCAATGATCCTAGGAGTTATGTTGTCAGGGGGTTCCTGCCTCCAGTAGGGTCACCCAAGGCAAACAGGTCCTAGGTGAGGGACAAAATAAAGCACAGCCCAGAGACCCCTTCTGATGAGTAGCAACATTGGACTACTTGTCCCCTTGCCTGGACGCGGGTCACCAGGGCCCCACTATGGAGGCCTGGAAGTGGGGCATGTTGGCAAGCTCCTGGTGGCCGGGCTTTTACCCATTGAGCCCGGCCGGGSACAGCTTGAAGAGGAAACATTGAATGTCACCTCTATGGTGGGGAAGGAGCCTGAGCTGGTGTGTAAGTTTGAGGTTCCCACTAGATGGACTCACCACAACGCACTGCTCTGGCTCTGGAACCAGTCTCCTTTAGAAGGGTTGGACACCTTTTCACTCTGGAGTTGCCCATGTTGAGAGGCGCTGAGCAGGAGTGGGCATACTTATTGCCCCCAATCTTTGTTTGTATACGTTGGTGTTTACCCTGGTGAACGAGACGGTAGCCTCCCTCCGTCTACGTGTGTGTGTCTGTGTGTGTGTGTGTGTGTGTGTGTG
>NW_013952785.1:27063-28916 GCF_001266775.1 Austrofundulus limnaeus
ATCTACTTTATTGTTGTACTACACGACATGAATGACATACTGAAAAGCCTCCAAATGCTTTTTCCTTCAGCAAATTGTGTTTATCTGGTCCCAAATGAGGCAGTGGTCATGTCCCCCTAGTGGTCTGGCTTAGTTACTGTTTGCAMTCSATCTTTTCGGTGTTCCATGCATAATGTCTGTTATTTTGACAGGTAAAAGAATTGTACTTGTATATTTCATTCGTACTTGTAAATTTGATTCGTACTTGCAATATGGCAAAGTTGTAACAAATTTATGTATGTTTATAGACTTACATGTACAAATTTAAACTCTTACACATACAATGATTCTGACAGTTATCTTATCCCATAGTCCTCCTCCGCCCCATCTCGTACAGAACGGACAATGGCGCTTGGTTAAGCGTCATACCTTGACGCAGGGCGTGTGAGAATGGGCTCAATCTTTCAAAATATATGTAAAAATGTATCAAAAACAAATATTTATGTTTTTACATCAAATATTGGGAAAATTCCCAGGCGTTTTTTACATTTGCAAAATGGTTCACATTGACTCCACCACAAATTCTGTCCAAATTCAAAATGTAATTTTTTTTTGTTTGCAACAATTTATAGTCATTCTCAATGACTCCATTACAAACTATGTCCAACATTTTGTCGTGTCCAGGTRTTCCCTTTTGATCATTTCCAACATCCTCCTCAGGATTATTCAGGKGAATGTTCCAGTGATGGTTCTGAACCTCTCTTACCTTCCCTGGAGTTAGCACAGACACACAAAATGATTTTGTCTCCAGTAGTCCTGGACATTTGATGTGGACCTCACACGGACATAGCGGGTCCACAACGCCACCGCCATCTCCTCCTCTTCACAGAAAAAAACTGTGGGTCATCCATCCACCTAGATATGAATTAGCGTGTATAATCTTGTGCAGTGCCACTCTACTCTGAACATTTTACTGTATATAGTCCAAGAGATAGACCATGTTTATCTGCATAAAAAGTACCATCGATTTTATAGGTACCCCATTAAATTACATCCCTTCCAGGTATAAAAAACCCATTTCTTACAAAATTTCTCCTGGACACAAAGTCAGAATTCAAGATTAATGCTAAAAGTCATGGCTTTGACTATGTCTATATAATATCTGACCATGATACCAGATCTTTTGCTTCATTTGTTTTTTGGTACCAAAATGTTAAAAACTGATTGCTTAATTAAACCCAGGTAACTAATATTAAACTTATAAAGCCATTTACAGCTGGCATCCACAAAAAGTGCCAAAAAGTGTCAAAATTTGAGCTTTTTTTTTGAAAATCCGGTCATGCACTTTCCCCAACTGTTCTGTCAGTATTTCCTAAACTGGCACCAACAATATCTTCACTCTACTAATTAAAAAACACAAGATGTACAGTGTCATCTTTTTTCATTCTAGAAGCAAACAAATGACGCCAACCCTCTAAATTATTGATCTATGACAAATTTCAAATATTGTACATATTATTGCCTTACTTCATATTTAAATCATATTTTAGTGTAAAAAAGTATATTTGAAACCACTGGGTTGTTAGGGTTAGGTCTAACCTGTTTGTAACGTGCCAAACATCCATCTTTTATCTATACCTGCTTCTTCCTTCCAGGGTCACAGGGCTCACTGGGGAGGTGTGGAACACCCTGGACAGGTCTCCAGTCCATCACAGGTCCACATATGGAGACAAACAACCATTCACTCTCTCACTCAGGGACAATTTAGAGTTATCATTTAACCTAACAGCCATGTCCTGATGCATCTCAGTAATCCAGGTAAAAAATATCAAAAATAAAAAAAATTGTATAGGTCCTCTGGACGGGTTCTTCTC
>NW_013952785.1:29464-31289 GCF_001266775.1 Austrofundulus limnaeus
CGTCTGTGTTGGAGCATTCTTTTGAACAGTGGTTGCTTTGTTTCCCCGATGTATAACTGGTCGCAGTCCTCCTGGCACTTAACAGCACAACATTGCTCTGTTTGTGCCGGGGCACCGGATCTTTGGGGTGAACCAGCCTTTGCCGTAATGTGTTTTGGGACATCACGTTTAGAAAACAAACGTCTCAGTTTCTCCGAAACACCCGCAACATACGGAGTAACCACTGGTTTGGGTCTGGGTTTGGGGTCTTCATTTTCACCTGAAGGTTGCATGGAATCCTGTCTGTGTTTCCTGTCTGCTTTCAGGAAAGCCCAGTCAGGATAACCACACTGCTCCAGGGCCTGTCGTGTGACATGGCATGTCTAACAGCCATGTTTTTGGTTTGTGGGAGGAAGCCGGAGTACCCAGAGAGAACCCACGCATGCACAGAGAGAACATGCAAACTCTACCCAGAGTCGGGCCGGGATTTGATCCAGTGACCTTCTTGCTGAGAGGTATCAGCTCTACCAACTGAGCCACTGTGCCGCCCTAATTACATAGATTATAATTTATTATTAATCATAATAATTAAAGGAAATTAAAAAGTCAAGAACACTGATCTGGCCTGGAGGTTTCTTTATTTGGAGAAAGAAATCTTTGAAACCACTCCTTTCTGAAATTCAAATAAGTCATCGAATACAACATCTAAGTCCTAGGAAAAAACGTTAAAATCATGCCTTTAGGTTTTTTTATACATAAAGATGTAGTTTAAAGATGACAGATGATTTTAATTATGTTTTTTAGAAAATGACTTTTTCTGACATGTTTCAACTCTTAAAGCAAAACTGATGTAGAAAAGCAGTTATCCCTCTCCACAAAACAAAACAAAAAAAGAAAAACAGAATAAAAGGCATAACACGTTACATTACAATGCGCTGACATGGCTTTAAAGCACACATATTACAGTACTGTACACGGGTCCACCCCAGACAAAATGCAACAAAACCACATCCACTGCTGAGGGTTGATCAAACCTCTGAAACAGCTGAACACTGCTTAATCACCAAACCCTGACCACAGCATGGTGTTGGCAACTGGAAAATGAGGTAAATATTTCTTTAAAAAAAAGAAAGAAAGCACCAAAAGTTTGGCCTTTACATTTATATATAGCTTATAAACAACAGCAAATTGAAGGATTTTCAATGTAGCTTCTCCAAAACATTTTAATTTTTTTTTTAAAAATCCACAACATTGCAGAAATTCAGTTTTCCATTTGATTCGCAGTGTTCAGGAGCCAATGAGTTCACAATGCCAGGCCTGACACAAGGAACTAGGCAGTATTTTTCCACTTAGGACATGTAATGTCAATATTTATAGTGAAATCCAAGCAGAGGTTCTCTGTAGAACACCATCGCTAGATTTACACTTTTACAAAGGAATTTAAGTGATTTTTTAAACCAAATTATTTCATCACTCACAAAGCTTAAAATTGTAGGGAAAATAAAATGTTGTTCATTCAAAGGCTCTTACAATGCTTAGGTAAAGTACCATGCATCATAACGCTTCTTTAAAGGGATCCCCGATTAGTTTTTACGTTACAATTTATTTGATAAACATTTAACTGTCAAATAAAGACTGTAAAAATACTGTAGGTTGTTTAGTTTTTATCATTTTTAAAATATAATTTAACACGGACGGAGCCATTTTATTTCCACACAAAGCATTCTGGGAAAATGATGACGTGGATAGGTCCTCGGTGCGAGGCTGCTAGCGAGCTATATCCACCCTGAAGGTTAATCTTGGACTATATCTGATGATCGACTCTTTTAAATGAAACCAGAGAGCG
>NW_013952785.1:32813-35726 GCF_001266775.1 Austrofundulus limnaeus
GCCTCGCACCGATGACCTATCCATGTCATCATTTACCCAGAATGCTTTGTGTGTAAATAAAATGGCTCCATCCATGTTAAAATATATTTTTAAACTTTTAGTTTAACAATTATAAAAACTAAACAGCCTACAGTATTTTTACAGTTAAAATAAATGTTTATCAAATAAAGTCTAATGTTACAACTAATCGGGGTTCTCTTTAAGTGACAAACATTGAGGTAAATGAGTGAAAAAACAGAGGCATTTAAGGTTTTTCAAAACACCTATAAGGTGCTTAAGAAAAATAAAATCAAAATCAAAAACAAACTTGAGCCAAATACTTTTATGGGGCAACAATCTGTAGATCGAAGTGATGTGCAAACTTAAATGTGCATAGAGATTCAATTGTGGTCAAAATTAATGTGAAAACTGACAGTTTCACAAGTTACCTTTGTCCAAACCTGTATGGGTGATTGTACTTTTTATGATTAATTTAGTTTTAATAAATCATAAAAAAATTATAGTGCTTTGAGATAAGCTTGTTTTGTTTTTTAAGCAACAAACACTTTCCACATTTTATTTTCCAAGAGTCTCAAAAGACAAACACAGTCAAAACACTCAATAAAAATCCTGATTAAATGTTAACTTCCTCTCAATAGCTTTTTTAATGTAAAAGTTTATTTTTTAATGCTCTGCTGCATTTTTGCACCAAGTATCACATGAGCAACAAATAGCAAACTGAGCATTACAGCGATAAACAAGAATTTTACATAGCAGAACTGTAGCAAGCTTAAAAAATAATAATAACCAGCTCTGATTTAGCTTTAGCTTACTGTTTCATTGTTTGATGAAGCTTAAAAGATGTGAAGCATAATGCCTGTCTTTGGACCACCGAGGTAATTGTTGGTGTGTGTTTGTGTGTAAAACATGCTGAAATGTCTTCCAAACAGCTTAAAAGAGTAAATAGTGTCCCTCTGAGCCGAGGCTCATCTTGGTTCGAGGTATATGATGCTGGGGCCGACTGGTGGCGCCTGTGGAAAAAACTTACAAAGCGTTCTGACAGATGATGGCGAGTTTTCTTCACTCTGCTGTGCTGTGTCTGACAGTCCGCTCTCCAACACCTCCCTACTTTATTTTAATCTCTATATGCACAAACTACTTTCCCTCCTCATCAACAACCCTCAAAGTCACCGTGGTTCACCCTAAACCAAAACGACTTCCATTCTCCTTCAATTCATTTAGTTCAAGAATTAAACTGTGCGTTTGATTTCTTAACATGCATCCTAAATGCACTGAGAAAATAATAGAAAAACTGTTTTAACTTCATGAAAGTAAATTGTAATCCATTTGGTTAAAAAAGTCGGCTTTAATTAGTCATATAAAGAGAATAAATACCAGATTATTAAAACACTTTTCACGTGGGGCCTCGTGCATAAAGGATTGCGCAGCTTTCACACTAAAAGTTACTAAAAGTACGGACAAATTTAGAAAAGTGCACTTCACAAAAAACTCAGATGTATAAAACCGTGTGTACGCAGGTTCCTGCGTGCGCACAGTTTTATACATCTGAATAAAACTGTGCGCACAGAGGTTCCTGCGTGCGCACAGTTTTATACATCTGAATAAAACTGTGCGCACAGAGGTTCCTGCGTGCGCACAGTTTTATACATCTGAATAAAACTGTGTGCACAGAGGTTCCTGCGTGCGCACAGTTTTATTCTGATGTATAAAACTGTGCACAGAGGTTCCTGCGTGCGCACAGTTTTATACATCTGAATAAAACTGTGTGCACAGAGGTTCCTGCGTGCGCACAGTTTTATACATCTGAATAAAACTGTGTGCACAGAGGTTCCTGCGTGCGCACAGTTTTATACATCTGAATAAAACTGTGCGCACGCAGGAACCTGTGTGCGCAGTTTTATACATCAGAATAAAACTGTGCGCACAGAGGTTCCTGCGTGCACACAGTTTTATTCAGATGTATAAAACTGTGCGCACGCAGGAACCTCTGTGCGCACAGTTTTATACAGACGTATAAAACTGTGCACACACAGGTTCCTGTGCACCTTTCCTTTATACATCCCAACGAAGGTAGAACTGACTCCTCCCCTGACACGCCTCCATTTAAATTTGTAAAATAGATGTAAATGGTGTGAGGTTTTCCTCAGATTGTCCTCTCTGTGGGATCAGAAATGAGTTTTAGATGCAGGGAAGTTATACATTAAATGGAGAATGAGTGAGAAAACTGTCTAAATAAGTAGTGGGCTGTAAAAATGTGTTTGCCACTCGCAAAGGTGTGTTGGTGTGTGCGCACGTGTGTGCTGCAGCGGCGCATGAGGCTGAGAGACATTTCCACCTTTACACGTCTTTAATAAATGACTGTAAACACAGAGAAACTATGAGTTTGGTAGAACTTAGAAAAATATTTATTAAATGGTTGAAGTGAAGGAACGGGTGAGATTCTGCTGCGGTGTAGAATTTATATTTTAAAATCATGAAGTTTCTCATTCAGATCAACTGCATGACTCGACTCAGAACTACAGTAAAATACCTGATTTTATTTTTTTGGTGTGATACAAATAAACAAACAAACAAACAAACAAACAAACATGCTGTCCTCAATTCTTCTTGTGGTGATATCACCCTGCAGAACAGCTGACATTGATCCATAAATTACACACAACTTTACGCAGCGACAAATCTGTTGTGTCTTGTGGAGCTGAGGAATCATCACAGAGCTGTTCTGAGTTAATCTGCTGAGTTGACGTTTTTTTTTCTCAGAATTAAAAAGTTTCTTAGACAATTCACTAGGGGTGTAAGAAAATATCGATACACTGAAATATCGCGATATTTCATTTCCCGATACTGTATCGATATTCTAAAGCCCTGTATTCATTTTTAATTAAGGTTTAAAATGTCAACTTTCCTGCCAGC
>NW_013952785.1:36206-37276 GCF_001266775.1 Austrofundulus limnaeus
AATATTAAAAACTAAAAGCTGCAAAAAATATATTTTCAAACTATTTATTGTCAAATTTAGTCTAATAATTGAAAACATGGATGAAATAAGAAAAAAATAAAATAAAAAGCATACAAAGCAGAACAAAGCTAAATGTATCAAAAGTATGTCTGTAATATTAGAATTTTCTGAGACAATGAATTTTGGGTTTTCATTTTTTCCCAGTAAGAGGTTTTTAATTAATAGAATTTTTGGACAAAAAAAATCGCAATATATCACGATATATCGCCTTGCTTATAATATCGCAATATATTGGGATATATCGTATCGTGACCCCTCTGTCATGATATGTACCGTATCACCAAATTCTTGCCAATACACAGCCCTACAATTCACAAACATTTTATTCTCCTCAGCTGTGTGTGCGCCCTGTGTGTGTTTCCAACTACATGACAACAATAAAACCAGTTTACAGACTGGACTGAGGGTCTTTGATCATTTTTAGACTAATCTGTTTTCTTGTCTGAGGTTAAATGATATTCAGTTTCATCATCGTTCAGTTTAAACAATAAAAACTCAAAGTAAAATAAAAATCTAACAGCGTGTTCAGACGCTCCTTACATCCAGAAAACACAACAGAGTCATATTTCTGTGGATTCAGSTCAGATTCATGACTTTGTGAGTTAAAACGGTCGACTGAAAAACTTTGTGTGTCTGCTGCACATTCTCACAGCAGGTGAAAAGTGTGTGTAAATATACACGCAATGTTGGTTTTTATACATCACAACGTGGGCATAGAACCTGGAGCACACAACTTTTTTATTCGTACGCACCGTTTATACATGAGGCCCCTGATGTTTTATCACCTACATTTATACCGTCTAAAACTTTTCAGTGTCGTAGGAATTTAACCACAAGTTAAAAATTAGAACTGTTGAGATGTAAAAGCAGGTATTTTTTAAACTGTGGAAGACACTGAGACAGAGGTCACAAGCATGACTGATGCTGTGCAAACTGCTTATTAGGGCTGCCACGATTAGTCGACGACTAATCCATTATTAAAATAATCGATGACCAATTTAATAATCGAT
>NW_013952785.1:37621-38875 GCF_001266775.1 Austrofundulus limnaeus
GTATGATCTGATTAGTCGACTAATCGAATAAATAATCTGTGATAAATCGATTATAAAAATAATCGTTTGTGGCAGCCCTACTGCATATAAAGGGCTCAACACACGGGGAGCGACAAACGACAGTGATTAACGGCTGTCATCACAACCAGGGTGAAACCCAACACACGGGACGTGAAAGCGATGGCACCGTTGTGAATCGCATTCTCGGGTCGCTTGTCTTCAAAAATCTGATTGGTTCTTCTACTGCCTTTTGTAAAGGTTATTGGTGGTCCGCCAAAAAAGGGTTTTGTGCATTATGGACGTGTAAACTAAACAAATCTTGCGAGGCTAATGATATTGAACAACAAACGCACGCCAAGATACAGTTTTATGAGGAAAAACTTACCGGATAACTTCACCCTAGCACCAACAAATTCCAATAAAGCTGCCTTTTTTAGTAATCACTTGGTGAAGGGTCATATAAAACTGGAAAGTCCTGACAGAGCTAAAACTAGATACCGCATAGTGGTAACACAATGACCCCCGCACGCGCAAATGCACCAGAAGTCTTTATTCCTAATAAATGTCACTCTACGAAGTGTATCCCAAAATCGTAGTGGTTTGGGTGGGGTCTTCCTTTTTTGGGGGGGCACTGATTGCTTGACCTGATGGATAGCACCTCATCAGAGCTAAACCACAAAATAAATCTGAAGCTTCTATGTTGAACAGTTTCTGAGTTATACGCATTTTTGCATGTCCTGACACCCCCGCTCTTTGAAAGGAGCCCCCTCCTCAAATATGGGGTCTATCATAAAACCATTGGCTGGAGCAGTGTAGGTCAGACTCATCTACAGTCCTGACTAATTTCATGTTGATTGGTGCAGCTGTTTTTGTGCTACGGTTGACCAAAGATCACTGAAAAAACAAAAACAAAACAAAACAAATAAAAAAAAAAACATTACGAAAACAATATGACTCCCACTTACACTTCGCGTGCGGGGGTCATAATAACATTGGCTGTGTCCAAAACGACAGGCTGGGTCCTCCGGAGGACCCAGACTACCCGGTTGCGGCGGGCCGGGTCCTTGCTAGACCGGGAAGACCGGAAAAAAAGAGGCTGTGAATTTGGACGGTCTAGCCTCCTCTCCTTACCCTGGCGTACGTCTTGTCACCTAGCAACTGTGACGACGCTAAACAAGCAAACTTAAATCAAAATTAGAAAAATATCAATACATTAGCATCATTAATATCACAAAACTATAAAATTAACTTAAA
>NW_013952785.1:39054-41956 GCF_001266775.1 Austrofundulus limnaeus
CATCGGAGGAGTCTTCGGTTTTGGACGTCCTTCGTCGTGGCGCTGTGACGTATGCGGCCGAAAAATTCGACCTTCGGAGGACCCGGCCTGCCGTTTTGGACACAGCCATTGAAAGTGTTAGCTAACTGCAGTGTGTAGCATACTCTCCTCTCATTGGTCAGTTAATGAAACCCTCACTGATTGGTTGTACGCTAAGAGACAAAAGTTGAACAGTTTTCAACTTTCATATGTGACGTTGCAAGCTTGCGTGTGCACGTCTACGTGCACGAGCGCGAAATTTCACATGCACGATTTTCGCCGGTCGCTTAGCTGGAGGGCAAGCGACTGTCGCCTCACCGCACAACTTCCATAAGAAATGAATGGAGAGCGAGCGACGTGGCCTCCAGTGTGTCGAGCCCTTAAGTCTGCCTGTCCGGAGAACGTCTGGAGGCCTTCAAAGAGGCCGGCCGGGTGGAGCCAGAGTTGTCTGGCCTCCACAGGACAGTAAGAGGTAAATAAATGGTGAAGATAGAGATCCCAACCAAGCAAAACCAGGTGGGAACAGTATGTAGTCCCACAATCACTATAAAGTGTTTTAAGGGAGTCGTTCTTGGTTAAAGAAGGCAGGTCTGACAGGTTAGAGTGATTTAAATAGAAAATGTGATGCCTCAGCAGATGTTATCAATTAATCCACTGGAACATGTTTTAAATCTTAAAACAGTACTCAACACATCTCTAGTTAATATTGTTAAATTCCAACAACTAAAGAAACAAACAGTCAGTTATAAGTGAGACAGGCTGCACACTCCTGCACAGCAGTGAACAATCAGCTTTTAACACAACACCTGACTCAGTAAACACACACCTGTTGGTTGGGTGTTGTTTCCCGGGTCACTGTGATTAAAGCCATGCCTGCTTCTCTTCTGGGCTGCACCTGTCTGCTACTGTTCAGCTAACGTTAGCATCCACCTGCGAGGCTCGTCTCTCTCTCAGGTGGAGGAATCAATAAACATCTTTCTCTGGTTTTTTAAATCTACCAGCTTCAATATTGTTTCCAGTTCTTTTTCAAACTTCTTCTAACAAAGAAACTCATTTTATTCGAGCTCCAACTTCTGTTGGATCTGAAACAAAATTTTCCAGATATCTAAGTCCCGCCCCCATCCGATTTCTGATTGGCCTGTCTAGTGTGTTTAAAGTGAAAGCTGCTCCTCTGATTGGTCCAGAGAAATGTCTGTTAAACATTTTTCCCAGTAAGTCTGATTTTTTTTCTCTCTATGGAGGTAAGCCGGAAATCCGACACAGTACCGTAATACCATCAGCCCTGCTTTAATTCCCAACCAAAGGTGGGGACAACTGGTCTGTTAGTATGTTTATGAGTCGACAGGACTGATAAGCTACAGACCAGTATGAACACAGCTAAAACCTAAGTGGATTGCTGTGGTCTCTGAGGTAGGAAGCTATCTACAATAGATATTTCATTTATTTAATACATAAACCCACTTCAATATAACCGAACTTCTCTTATAACAACTAAATAAAATAAGTTCCTAGCTTAACTACCCATCTCTTTCTAATGTCTTCAGAGAGACAAATTGCTTAAATACTGACATTTAAATGAATGTTTGTCAGTAAAACTAGCTATGGTTTCTAACAGTTACCATGAAAGAAAGGTTACTGGTGATGAACTAAATGAATTGAAGGGTACTGAAACTCATCTTGTAACACCCCCCACCCCATCACTTCCACTTCCCCTAACATTTTCTAAACCCTGCTCTGTTTTCCAAACTTCTTTGGTGACTCTGGTTTCTCTAACACAGGGTTCCTACACATTTCAAAAATTAATGGCCGTTTAACAATGTTTGATTGTTAAACACATTGCTCTGCAGCTTATGGTTAGTTCCCACAGCAACGAATGTCACATCACAGGAATTAAAGTAGAACTACAACTAYTAAGATACATTTTGGAAATGGGACTCCCACCTCCTAGATTTCTAAAGACTTTTTGTATAATTTGAAAAAACATTTATAGATTTATGTATTTTTAAAAAATGTTAAAAGGACTTAAAGTCCTGTACTGTGCAGGAACCCTGACTGAAGGTGGCACTGAGCTAAATAAGATCTGTAAGTCTATAAATGCTCTTACCACCAGAAATAAAGGTCWACAAGGTTGTTAAGACCAATTAAGTGTTGATTTGAGGAATGAGCTTACTAACCTCTCCTCTCCCCTGAATTTCCTTTTCTATATTTTTAGGTGGAAGAAGCTCCATGGCTTGACATGCTGGTCATACTGCCAACCATGCCAGCCGGGCCAGCCATACCTGAGGGTCCTCCCATAGCTGGAGGACTGTGCTTGGTGGGTGAGGTCATGTCGGCTCCACGCCCTTGACCTTGGGTCTGAGGAGTGTGGTGGGCATGCTGCAGGGCATGGCGCTCCAGTAGAGTGCGGTGAGTGAAGGCCCGGTGGCACACGTTGCACTGGAAAGTGCGCTCGGCACGGTGGGTGCGCATGTGCACGTTGAGCGAGCTTTTCTGGGTGAAGCGCTTGCCACACATGGTGCACTGGAAGGCCCTGACACCAGTATGCACCACCATGTGTTTGAGGAGGTAGTCACGCAGGGAGAAGGAGCGCCAGCAGATGGAGCACTGATGAGGTTTCTGGCCTGAAGAGGCAGGTAGACACAAACACAGACACTCAAAGCAGTCTTATTTCAAWTWWYTTTTTATACTTTGCTTTTGTTCAAACAGTTCATCTGCATTAAGAAAAAAAACTGTAATTCAGTGTAAAACATCAAGCACAAAACTCATGCCCTGATTCATCAAAGAATTGTGGGAATTTTGGGGGTACGGTGCGCAGCACTGTGTCTTCTGAAGAAATGAAAATGATTTAACACAGTTGTTTATACTTTTAGCAGCTCTTTTTATT
>NW_013952785.1:42826-46286 GCF_001266775.1 Austrofundulus limnaeus
ATGTTTTTTAGATGTAAAACTAATTTATTATAATTATAATCTATTTACATTAAACATTTATAATTTTTTTAAAATTCTTTACGTTTTGCTTCCTTGTTGGTTCTGTCTGACTAAAACAATGTTCGACCCAGTAAGCGGTTCTGAAGCAGTAGACCTGCTGCTCGCGTCTTTATTTCTATTCCTTCATCCTGAACCTTTTTGCTGCTCAACAAATAACTTTGAGCCTCAGTCAGAAAAAACTGGAGGGTTTTTATACTTTTGGCTCGAGAGGAGGAAACAAATGGTGGATTTAGGTGGTTTCTGCTATATTCAGCTATTTGCTGCAATTTTAGCTAATGTTCAGCTGTTATTAGCTAAAGTTGGCTTTATTAAGCTAAAAACATGTTTTAGTACCTACTACAAACTTGTGCTACTTTTGCTTCCTTATGCTAATTAAAGAATTTCCAGCTGCTTTTAAGTGTTTTACTGAAAATTTCGTCGGTTTTAGATATGTTAATTCAAAATGTCACTTTTGTGTATTTTTAACMATTTTTTCTGCTAATTTTAATATTTTTTTCCAGCCCTTTTTTCTATCTGGGTGCTAATTTTAAATTGTGGCTACTATGTTATGCTAAGTTTATGTTAGTTTTTACTATTTTAAGTTAACAATTTTTATGCATTTTTTTCTGCTAATTTTTCACTTCCACTATTTTCACTATTTTCATTTAACTTTTGGCTGTTATGTTTAGCTTTTTTATACTAATTTGAACTTTTTTTGCTGTTTTAGCTATAGATCTGCTTCTTTTTGCTATTTTTTTTTTGCTTTTTCTACTTTTTTTCTGCTAATCTGTGATGCTTTCTGTTATATTTAGTTATTTTAGCTTTTAGTTTTTTCTGCTATTTCAGCTATACTTTTGTTTCTTTTGACTGTTTTTCTGCAAAGTTAAGTTTTTTTTTGCTTATTTCAGTTTGAACTCACATTAACTCTTTTCTTTGAACATGTGATGATCTCAAATTAAACTTGTGGCCTGAAATACATTCTTTCAAGAAATGCTGTGTTATTTTTTGTATTTTCAATGGGAGATGCTATCCAGTTCTTGTTTGATGTTGACATTTATCTTTTAGTGATGTTTCTGTAAGAAATACGTGTTTAATATCGGCTGAAGTCAGATGAAAACACAAGTGTTAAATAAATTGATCTGTGATAGGAATAAAGGTCATACAACACCAGAATTCTGGACCTGAGTGAGGTTTATTTGTCACCGGGCTGACAAGGAAAACCACACTGAATGAAAAACAGGAAGTKCATGTTTTTATACACGATTCTTCAATGCCTGAGTTCGCCCCCTACTGACCTACGGCTGAATCACAGGCATTCATACAAAAGTCTCAATCTAATGGTTTAAAACAGTTCACTTATGTGTTGTTATAATTCGGACATGTATCTACTCTATTTCAATTAACACATAATAGATCACACATTATACAAGTATTACAAAAAGGAAACCCTAATACTCTGGTGTTGTTTTCTAACATCAGTACTAATCTATAGATAACTATAAATTTCTTCAGTTTAATGTTAGTTTTAACTGTTTTGAATCAAGGATTGAATACTGTCTGTCGGTCGGTCAGCCTGACTGTGGAAAACATTACTCAAAAACTTGTGGGCGGATTGTCATGACATTTACAACGCATGTGGATACCGGYACAAGTAACACACCATTAAATTTTGGTGATGTTCCSGATCACGATGCGGATACAGGAATTTTTTTTCTTTTAATCATCTCAGATCGGCAAAGCTGTGATGCTTTCACAGGGCTTCTGTAAAAAAACAGTGACAGCTTTCAGTGTTTGGACTTCAAACTTTATAAAAGTAATGTTAAAACCAGATGTAATGATGAATAATTCTTGCCATAATGGGCACATTTTTACACATTTGGTGCGCATTTAGAGAAAGTTTTGTGTCCACGAAGTGCGTGACTGCACCATGAAACCTATTTTTCCCATTTACTCAAACCAAACACACCACATTGCCGGTAGGCTTGTACACAGATCGATGAAGACTGAGGAAGAGTGACGCGGTGGACTTCAGACTCGGAGGTTGTTTGTTTGTTTGTTCATTTTTATTATTATTTAAATGAGGCCAGATCAAGTCGAGAGCTCTTTGTGCGCCCCTCTATCCACCTCTTGCCAAAGTTTGGGGGAAAAAAGAAAGCGCATAGCATGGTTGTGACTGCTGTGTGTGGTCCTCACAAAGATAGAAAGATGCGTGTGTGTCTGTGTCATTAGACGCGTGATGAAAACTCTGCTTTTTTGAATCACGTAGCACAGATACGAAAGCTTTAAACAATAACGTCAAGTGAGGAGTCTGAATTTTTTCCTTTTTTCCACATTGGACTCCACCAGGAAGAAATTCTGTGCAAACTGCTGCTTAAATGTTCGCTATGTCAGAACTTTTTCAGCAAATGTGTTTCCATCTCTGCTTTTGTGCAATAACTCTATTACAGGAAGGGGGAAGTTTGACTTGGYGGAGGTTTGCACTCTCCGAGTGCTTCTAGTTTCACTTATTTTTTTATTATTGCATTTTAGACAATTTTCATTCCTTACACAGTGATTCCTTTATTGTGTGATGTAAACTTACCRGAGTGGATAAACATGTGCTTGCTGTAGTTCTTTCTGGAACGTAAAGATTTGCCACAGTGAGTGCAGTCAAAAGAGGTCTCAGATCCCTGGGAGGAGGGAGAGGGCCCTGCAGAACATGAGGGTGTGGAGGGAGGTGGGGCAGGGGTCATTGACGCTGGGRGCGGAGCCTGCTGACTTGGCTCTGTTCCTGCCATGTTGTCAATCCCTCCCATGGGCCCTCCCACATAAAATGGAGCCGGCTGTGAGTGGCTTACTGGGTACTGGAACAGAAGCTGTGGAGGAACACAATACATCATGACGTGGTCATTATACACCTCACAGGTCCACAAGTAAATAAATCTGAAGCCGGGTTCCCACCAAACGCGYTTTGAGCAGCAAAAATGCGCCCAACACCTCAAGCTTAACAGAGCTGAGCCAAGTCATACCGTGCTGTAGAGGCACTAGTGGAAATGGGGCATAAACACTACTGACATGAGGCACTTACCTGGTTGTTGATGGACTGTGAGGTGGGAGGTGGAGTCATTGGCTTGTTGACCCTTCCCCTGGGATTAAAAGCCATTGCTTGAGGAGGTTCACTCTGAGGCCAGAAACTCTCTGAAAACACTCCTTGTTCATCATAGAAATCCTGAAAGCCACATTAAAAACATATACACATTAAGACAATATTGGCTACAGTTCTAGTGATAGTTGCATTTGGCTTCTTGATTAAATACATACATTAATTTTAACTGAATTATACACACTGCATGGAAAGTAGGGGTGTAAGAAAATATCGATACACTGAAATTTCGCGATATTCCATTTCCTGATACTGTATCGATATTCTAAAGCCCTGTAT
>NW_013952785.1:47149-52194 GCF_001266775.1 Austrofundulus limnaeus
GTGCACGAGCTTCAGACTTCAGCGTTGGCTGCGATTTTGAAGCTGAAATCGCGTTCGGTGTGAACGCACCTTAAGGGTAGCATTAGCATTGTAAGTAAACATTAGCTTTTCTTTTTTTCAGTTAAGAGGTTTTTATTTAATAGAATTTTTGGACAAAAAAAATCGCAATATATCGCAATATATTGCCTTGCTTACAGTATCGCAATATATCGGGATACATCGTATCTTGACCCCTCTGTTATAATATGTATCGTATCGCCAAATTCTTGCCAATACACAGCCCTAATGGAAAGTGAGATTTTCTGCAGTTATTGGCACATAAAATTGCAAAGAAACTTGAGATTCAGGGCTGTTAGCAGGAATTTTTCATCAGAACAGAAAACTGTTGAGAACTGCCAAGAATTGACATGGACTTCGCCCCCCTCTCCTCAGGTCTAGGTGAGGCTTTCACATGTAAAAAAGTTGGTGTGAGATATACAAATCAGACTCCCCACTGACTCGTTGACTCCTGTTTAGATTTTAACAGTAGTCGTGTTTCCATCCAATTCTAACTGGAATTTTGAGTGAATTTTAAAATTTTTGCAAAGAGGAAAGAACAAATAAATGCGAATCAGACGTGTTTCCAGCAACTGGCTTGAAGTGAAGTTACGTCAGACACATGCGTGTAGTATACAGGAAGTAAAAGTCTCATCTCAGGAAAATGGAGGGMATTCATCAGGAATAAGTTGCTACTATCGGGAAAGTTGTACTTATTCTGTCATATCAACTACCGTATTTTTCGGACTATAAGCCGCGACTTTTTTCCTGAACTTTGAACCATGCGGCTTATAGTCCGGTGCGGCTTATACATGGATTATTTTCTTCAGCCACCAGGGGGCTCTTATGCTGCATTTGCTTCAACCACTTGCTTCAAAAGAAGAAGAAAAAGAAGAAAAAAGTGATCACTTCCAGAGCCGACTGTTGTACCAGGAAGCAGCGATTTAAAGATAGTCAATGGCCAAAAACTCATAAAAGGGGATAAAACAGACATTTTTCACGGTGGAATCTGACTGATAAAAAACTTTGGAGCTTAATCCAGGACCAGTTTGTGGATAAACGTCGAGTGAAGAGCTGCTGACTTTTTTTCCTCACTGCACTCCCCGGGGAAGGAATCCCATGCAGTGACGTATGATGGAGCAGGAGGGCTTTCCCAGCACAGCTTCAGAGCCAGCATTACCCTGGGAGGACAACAGATACCACTGTGTGACGCAGCTTTTCTCAGCTTGTTTAACTCCGACACTGAAGAGGACTTCGATGGTTTCAGTGCACCGGAGGAAGATGAATGAGACGTTTTGTTGGACCAGAAACTGTTAAAGAAAACTACCAAAATAAGGTCAGTTAAATGAACCGTATTCCTCCGAACTTTAATTCCTAAAGGTTTTGCTTTTTATGTTTTGATGTTGAATTCACTTTTGTTGACGACAAATTTGAGTGTACTGGGTTTTTTTATGTTGGGGGTGCGGCTTATAGTCCGAAAAATACGGTAGTTCTGGCAATATTACATGCTTGGAGACGTAGAGAAAGAAATGCAATTCTTTTCACGTTACGGGAATAACAGAATACGCTGACAGCAGGAGGARAATCCAGCTGCAGTCACTCTGGTACCGGTACYGGACAGAGAGCGGGAACAGCTGATTAACATGTGAGGTAAATGTTCGCTTCGTCAGAACTGATTCGGTAAATGTGTTTCCATCTGTCCTTTTTTGTGCATCAACTCTTTTTCGAAAAAACCAAAAACCATCTCAAGTGAGCGTATCAACTTTTATGTGAATTAGAGGAAGTTTTTTCAAATCAAGCCGTTTCCATTCACCTTTTCTGATGTGATACTTCAAAAAGCTCATTAAAAAACATTGATGGAAACAGGGCTAAAGCTATGTTCACACCAAACGTGTTTTGAGCAGCAAAAAAGCACCCAATGCCTCCAGTTGGACGCACTATGTTCAGACCGGGACAGAGACCAGATGCACGTCTAAAGAAGGAGGAGCGTCTTGGTTTTTCTCTGGTCTATCTTCGGTGGATGAAATAAAGATAAATAAAGAAAATGGCTTTGCTTTATTTAATAAAGAGCAACTGAACGTTGCGCACAGCAGATGATTAATTCACCAGATAATTTAGAGGCAGTTTGTTTGGTTAGTTTCACTCCAGGAGCTGCAAGATGACGAACGTCCCGAGCCCAGTTTAACACCGCGATCATTTCAATGAGCTGCTGACCCACATCGGTGCTGATTTCTCCAGCCAAAACACCAACTGCAGATGGTCCATTTCAGCTAAAGGCTCCTGTTTCAGGTTAGTGGGCAACATTCAGGAAACAGTCACATGGAAAAATGATTCTGTCTGATTGGTTGACGCTGTGCGTCGAGCAGCAAAAGTTCAGATTTTTGAACTCGGGCGTCAGCTGCTTTCGCCGCACCGCATGCACAGTAAATGCTCTGCCGCACCTTCCGCATTCCTTGTGCACCGCGCTAAACGGACCTGACACGCCGCGACACCCCTAGAGACGCGTCCACCGTAGACTTTGCATGTAAACTGGCTGCTCCCGCAGCTCAAAACACGTTCGGTGCGAATCCACCATAATGACTTGTTGATGCAAGACTACTAAAGTAATATTTTTTTTATAAAGAGATTGACATTCTTTTTAATCTTAAACCTTTTTCCATTAAAATATGTGACTACTAGAAATGTGCGATATAAACGACATACAAGTAGAAACGATATAAATTTGTCCTATGATAGAGATCTGTAGTCTACCGGCCAACCGCGCAATTCTTTTTGATGACGTAACCAGGTGGAGTCAAAACAGAGGAAGCAGGAAGCAGCCTGGCTGAGAGCGCAAATGAAGAGGGGAAATAAAAACATAACTTATCCAGACCAGGTTCAGGTGTGCGAAAATAAACGCCGAACTGTTTACATGTTTACGTGACGGCGCGCCTGCAGCGGGAGGAGCGCGCGCTGCGGCACATGGTGACGCAGCGAGGCGACAAGTCAGTGCAGGTGAAGTCAGTGCAGGTGAAATCAGTGCTCAGGTGAAGTCAGGGCTCAGGTGAAGTCAGTGCAGGTGAAGTCAGTGCAGGTGAAGTCAGTGCAGGTGAAGTCAGTGCAGGTGAGGACGCACAAAAGCTCTCTGAGTCTGGACCTCGTTTCTCCTGCGGTCATAGCGCAGGACTGTCTCCTTGTACAGCGGGGAAGAGCTGTGGGAAAGGCTGAGTCAGACTGTCTTTTAAAAAAAAAAACGGGATGATTGTCACCCCACTGGAGCGCGCAAAGATTAAACACGTGGAGTGCAGAAAAAATAATCTGCAAAGTGTGTAGAAAGGAATAAATTTTATATGTGTGTGTGTGTTTTTAAATTAATTTCTTTTTAGAGATGGTAAATATTTATTTTATTATATTACAATGAAGTATTTTAAGTTACATCCCCGCACATGTGCATTCACAGCACACTAAAACAAAAATATTAATAAATTCTTATTGCTGTGTACAAGTGTCATTGTGTGAAAGAGAAATAAATTCAAAGGAACAAACATATTTCGTTATTAAATATAAAATTAAATTTACTTATTTTTTATTCAAACATATTTTTAATTATTTTTTACCCTGTCTGAATTTCCTGTCACTTTACTGATGATGCACCTGAATTTCTCCAGCGAGGGACAATAAGGACATTTTCTAAATAATTCATTAATTTTTTTTATTAATATTCCAGACCATACATCTGTCTTTCTTAAAGAGACAGTGTCTTATCATAACTACAGCTCTGCAATTTGTAATAAACCAAATCGTGTGAAAAAATTTGTAGAGTTACGATTATTTTAGTTGGGCTAACAGCTTCCTCGGTACAAAAGATGCAAAAGAGACCCGTCCAAGATGGCGGCACGCTGAAACATCAGGTCTGTGAGGCTCTCCGTTGGTTTGAATCAGAAGCTGCAATCGGAAACCAACTTCGGCTTCAGGTGTAACCCCTGAAGTCAGCACAATAAAATGCAGTTGTTTTCATACCAATATATATCTACATTAATTTAACAAAATCTATATTTTACTTACTTTTCAGTTCAAAACATTCCCCAACTGTAATCCTCTGTCCTGTGAACCAACGTCTGTTATTCTTATTAGTTTATTTTTGGCAGTTGACAAAAAATGATGTAGCACATTACTGCCACCTACTGGTATGAATGTGGACTGGATCAGCGCTCAAATAAAAATATGATACAATAAAATCGTATTCTTACAAGCAATCGAGTCTGTTTCAAGTATTAAATTAGTCTCAGTACTGTAAAATTTTCAATTCCCTGGTAGAATTTATGTTTTAAAATTCGGCTTTAGCATTACTTCCGTTGTGGCTTTTGTTGTCGTGTCGTTTGTTGTCGTGTTGTGGCTTTTGTTGTTGTGTCTTTTGTTGTCGTGTTGTGGCTTTTGCTGTGGTTTTGTGGCTTTTGTTGTCGTGTCGTTTGTTGTCGTGTTGNGTCATGTTGTGTCTTTTGTTGTCATGTTGTGGCTTTTGCTGTGGTTTTGTGGCTTTTGTTGTCGTGTCGTTTGTTGTCGTGTTGTGGCGTTTGCTGTCGTGTCTTCTGTTATCGTGTCGTGTCTTTTATTGTCGTGTTGTGGCTTTTGCTGTCGTGTCTTTTGTTGTCGTGTTGTGGCTTTTGCTGTGGTTTTGTGGCTTTTGTTGTCGTGTCGTTTGTTGTCGTGTTGTGGCGTTTGCTGTCGTGTCTTTTGTTGTCGTGTCGTGTCTTTTGTTGTCATGTTGTGTCTTTTGTTGTCGTGTTGTGGCTTTTGCTGTCGTGTTGTGGCTTTTGTTGTCGTGTCTTTTATTGTCGTGTTGTGGCTTTTGCTGTCGTGTTGTGGCGTTTGCTGTCGTGTTGTGGCTTTTGCTGTCATGTTGTGGCGTTTGCTGTCGTGTTGTGGCGTTTGCTGCCGTGTTGTGGCGTTTGCTGTCGTGCTGTGGCGTTTGCTGTCGTGCTGTGGCGTTTGCTGTCGTGTTGTGGCTTTTGCTTTCGTGTTGTGGCTTT
>NW_013952785.1:54464-55896 GCF_001266775.1 Austrofundulus limnaeus
AATTCCAGTGAAATATATTTATGTTTGTGGTTGTAATGTGACAAAATATGGAAAAGTTCAAGGGGTATGAATACTTTTGCAAACCACTGTAGTAGGTGTGTGTGTGTGTACATGTGTGTGTTTTAGTCCTGATCTAAACTCTACGTGACACAGAAACTTTGTAGTATTTTTTAAATAATATTAAAGCACAGAGGATCTATAAATAAAGTAAGTCAGTTTGTTATTTATGACTGATGGGAGGCAGATGTCCAGTGAGAACCTGCTGGTTCAAAATGTTAGTTCAGCGATCATGAATCTTAGTGTTGCGGAGGCATTGTGTGTCTATGTGTGTGATTGTGTAGTGATGTTAGCCGCTAACATGCTAATACGAAGCTGTAACAGACAATCATGCTATGCTAGCTGTTCCACCCCCGGACTGCTGCAGGGTCATCTTAGAGAGAGGCTTTTATATCACTACACGGCCGCTGTGATGAAACCGTGGAGAGCCGTTAACCAATATGGAAACAAGCCTGCAGTACCACTGCTCTACCCATATGAGCAGCAAAAACATGTTTTAGACCAAATATTACAGATTTGAACAAATACACACAAAAACTCAAAATTAGCATAGAAACAGTACTAAATAACATTTTAGACACATTCTAGGCAGTTTATCAGCTAAAAAAAGTTAATTTTGGGGTAAGTTACTCTCTAAATGWTTTCTTTCAGTTTATTATGTCAGTATTGATGCTGTTATTAAATGCATGTGGCACAGTTGGAGAAAATGTGTTAAATGTGTCACTTCTGTTAGTTTTCATTCTGGCTTCTTGACACCGTGGTGCAGCTGAGACATCTGTATATTATTTTGCGTTTCTGTGTATTATAGTTGTTTTTTGTAGCCGTGGCATCGCGTCAAGTTGTACGGATTGTCTGTAAGTTATTGGCAACAGATGCACCCCCATTTTGAACGTATACAGGCATATGTTACATGATACAGTGGGGTGCAAAAGTTTGGTCAGCCTTGTTAATTTTCCTGATTTACCTTTGTAAATCGTTTGGATTTAAAAAAATCAGTTAAATATATCATAAAGGGGACAAACACAGTGATATTAGAGAAGTGAAATGAATTTTATATGATTTACAGAAAGTGTGCAATAATTGTTTAAACTAAATTAGGCAGGTGCATCAATTTGGGCACTGTTGTCATTTTATTGATTTCAAAACCTTTAGAACTAATTATTGGAACTTAAATTAGGTTTGGTTTGGTTCAGTGACCCTTGACCTCCATACACAGGTGACTCCAATTATGAGAAAGGGTATTTAAGGAGGGCAACTGTAGGTTTTTCTCCTCTTTGCATCTTCTCTGAAAACAACTTTCAAATGATCTGAAAACAAAGATTGTTCAGCGTCATGGTTTAGAGGAAGGATACAGAAAGATATGAGAGATTTCATC
>NW_013952785.1:57388-61068 GCF_001266775.1 Austrofundulus limnaeus
TCCTCATGGCAGAGCGCCCCCGCTCCCCTCTCCCCACACACCCCGCCCATGACTCCTGCAGGCTCTCAGCAGTAACAAAGCAAAGTGAAAGTGAAACCTAACTGTCTGCTGAGATCCACWACTTCTCACTCAGTGAAGCTCTTTTCAGATTAAAAATACCTTTGAGGAAATGTATTTTCAGATGTAAACTGCATCATAGTGCACACGCGACCCCCACCAACGGGTGACGGTGACGGGACAGAAGCAGGAGGTAGTTCTTAAAGAGACAGAGGCCAATTTCAACACATTTAGAAGAGGAAGTGATGAGAAGATAAGTTTATTTTCTATTTAAACATAAAAACAGCATTTTAATAACAACTAAAAGTGACATAGATACTTTATTATGGTATAGTATTTAAATATATGCCTGAGAAACACATATTTCCCCTTTAACCAATGATTGCACTCTTTCTGTAAATCATATAAACTTCATTTCACTTCTCAAATATCACTGTGTTTGTCCCCAATATGATAYATTTAAGTGATTTTTTAAATCCAAACAATCAATGATTTATAAAGATAAATCAGGAAAATTAACAAGGCTGCCCAAACTTTTTCATATGACTGTAAAGTGTCAGAGCTGGCAGCCTGTCCTTGTTCTGCCCCCCCTGCTCTTTCTGCTGCTGCCAGGTCCATACTCCCCCCCTACTACATGCATGGCCTGCCACTAATAGACACATTTACAAAACAAGCTCTTGCATTGGACTAAAAAAAACAAAAACAAATTTGCAACTCAAAAACTAAACAATTTCTATTTAAAACATTTTTTTCAGAGGATGTAGTTTAAGAAATAGCGATGAACATAAAACTTTGATAAAAAACTGTTGTTTTACATTATGCTAAGTGTTGTAAAAGTAAAATAATAATAGTAATAACGAAACCATACCTCAAGGAATGATATATTTAAAAACATTGAATTTCTTCATAATTGCCCACAGTGCTTTGTTAGTATTTCCTAATGTTTTTTTCTGTCTAAACGAGGCTGATTTTTATTTCGAATCATGACCTAGTCTACAGTGCTTGGGAGAAAACTGACTGTGTAGCAGATGTTCCCTGTGTAGTCTGCAACGTACAGCAGGCTGCCGCATAAATCTGCTCCACCGTGCTTCCTTCAGGACTTCACACAATTGCTGATTAGAAACCAAATGCAARCAGATCTTTGAAAAATACATTTTGCAGACATTAATTCTCCTTAAAATCAAAGCGCAACATTTAAAATGCACAACAGTGTCCTTCTCAGTGTGGTAGTTGTTAAATTATTAATATAYTCAATAAAAGTGGGCTTTAGTTTCAGTTCAAGCTGTATTTTTATTTTTATTAAATAYACTTCTAAGCTGGTTCAAAGGTTTTGCACGTCACCTGTAAATGAATGTACCTGTCCAAAGCTGGCCAAGGAGTCCTGGGGGCCCTGCTGCTCTTGATGTCGCCGCCCATCCTCCAGTGAATAGACAGTCCCAGCTGTGTCCTGCACACCTTCATCTTTCACCACCACTCCCTCTCCTCCAAGCACCTGAAGAAAGACAAGTCCACGTCATGTTTAAGGGCAGAAACCATGTCCAGTTTGTAACCGTGTTAAGAGCAGCAGCACATTGACCCAGCTACAAGCAGGCTCCAGTGAGAACAACGACCTACAGTTAATATGCAGAAGTCCATGGATCAACAACAAGGATGTGACTGCTGAGGATGAGACGACAGATTCAATTTTGCAAAGTGCAGAAACATCTCAGCGATATACGCCAATGCAGTGTGAGATGAGGGGAAAGCATATAAAGACAGAAATGGAAAATGTTGCAGCTCTGCATGCCTGAAAGCTGTAACCATAGCAACCCTTCCCCTTATCCCCCTACCTGGAGTCGTAGCGGCTGCCTCTGCTTGCGGCTGTGGCTCGCCCCCCTGTCTCTGTCTCCGTCTCTTCCTGGCTCCCTCCCATCCAGGTCCTCCTCCTCGCTGTACCGGTCCATTCCCACCAGGTCATCGGAGAGGTCGGTCCTGTTGGCGCAGAGGCCGTCCCTGCCCATGCTGTCCACACTGGTCCCAGCGGAGCCGCCGCAGCCCGTCGACAGGTTTCCCGTGCTGCTGGTGCTCGCACCGTTGGCCGTCTGGGCCAGCAGGTCTCTGAGCTTGTACCTTACATCCTGAGTACAGCTGGAGCTCTGCTTCATGAGGATGGGACCATCGGCGCCACACATRGAGCCGGGCCCCATGTCGCCCAGCGCCATCAGACCTACAGAACTATTCTGATCCATGGGGCCTGGGCCGCTTTCATTGACACCAACGTTGGCCCCCCCCAGGCCCCCTGCCATGTTCCCACCCCCACATTCAGCCATGAAATTAGAGAAGTTTGCGTAAGCTCCGCCCCCGCCTGCACTACTGACAGAGCAACTTCCACTGCTGCCACTCTCCCTCCCTTTGCCCATGGCTCGTTCTTCTTGTTTTGGGAGAACCCCTCCAAGCATCCCCCCTCCAGCTCCGGCCCCTGCAGCTGCCGCTGCGGCTGCTGCAGCAGCTGCGCTCGCCGCCCCTACCGCCGCCTTCCTCTGAGAGATGATCTGGGTACACTCATCAATGACCGTCTTAATCTGTAAGATGCTGGCAGCTGTGAGGATGCAGAGGGCCTGCGACTGCAGCACCACCAGCGAGCCGCTGTACATGAAATCCACCAGCTGCTTCACGGTCTCAGCAGGCACCAGCGGCGGCACGGAGATTTCAGAGTGACCCAGCAGCAGCTTGTCCTGGAAGAAAGGGCTGCCGGCTGCCAGGACGCAGGCGTGGGCACGCAGCGAGGCGTCGTGGATGCGCACGGTCACATCGCAGAAGAGGCCTTCACGCCGCTGGGTGCGCAGGGCTTCCAGAACGGACTGGCTGGAATTGTGCAGGTGGATGTAGTGCACCGTTTCTGTGCCAGACACCATGGCAGGAGGGGGTGAATCACTGGGGATAGGGTGGGAGTGGGGGTGGGGAAGGGGGACGAGGTGCCTGGGGTTCTGCGTCAGCTTGAGGTGTRAGGTGGACAGGTAGGGAAACAAACACAGTGCATGAGCCACTAAGTGGGCGGCGTGGTTCAAACTGTAATAAGTTCAATAAAAGCTTCCAAGCTGCTGCTGTGCAGTGAATAAACTGATGAGCTGCTCTCTTCTTCAGAGCGGGGTGGTCAGTTTGTTTCCACCGGCTTCACCATGCCTGTAAAAACAGTCAAATTATATAAATCTCAACACATGAAACACTTGTTAAAAATGTAACAAATAATTGTTTGAATAAATCATTTTGACAAAATATCAGACTCCTGTTTCCTCTGAAGGTTTGCAAATTGTTTTTGTTGTAATTCAGCACAAATGGCTTGATCGAGCACTAATATCCTTCAGGAGTTGGGAAAAATAGCTGACACTAGTGGTTCCTATTTTATACGGAGCCGTGTGGGGACATGGGGGGATTTTTTTCCTTTTGCGTTACTTCACAATAACTTTGCGTTACCTCACATTAACATGTGTTCCCCTCGCAATAACTTTGTGTTCCCTCGCAATAACTTTGCGTTAGCTCGCAATAACTTTGCGTTCCCTCGCAATAACTTTGCGTTCCCTCGCAATAACTTTGCGTTCCCTCGCAATAACTTTGCGTTCCCTCGCAATAACTTTGTGTTCCCT
>NW_013952785.1:62304-62990 GCF_001266775.1 Austrofundulus limnaeus
CTCGCAATAACTTTGCGTTCCCTCGCAATAACTTTGTGTTCCCTCGCAATAACTTTGTGTTCCCTTGCAATAACTTTGTGTTCCCTTGCAACAACTTTGCGTTCCATTGCAATAACTTTGCGTTACCTCGCAATACTTTTGCGTTACCTCGCAATACCTTTGTGTTACCTCGCAGTAACTTTGCGTTCCCTTGCAATAACTTTGCGTTACCTCGCAATACTTTTGCGTTCCCTCGCAATAACTTTGCATTCCCTCGCAATAACTTTGCGTTCCCTTGCAATAACTTTGTGTTCCCTTGCAACAACTTTGCGTTCCATCGCAATACCTTTGCGTTACCTTGCAATACTTTTGCGTTACCTCACAATAACGTTGCGTTCCCTCGCAATAACTTTGCGTTACCACGCAATACCTTTGCGTTACTTCGCAATACCTTTGCATTCCCTCGCAATAACTTTGTGTTCCCTTGCAACAACTTTGCGTTACCTCGCAAAACTTTAGCGTTACCTCACAATATTTTTGCATTACCTCTCACTATTGTTTTGCGTTACCTTGCGAAATTGTTTTGCGTTCCCACACAAAAGTTTGTTTTGTGTATGAACTGAATAAAATCAAACTTTTACTTTGAAATATCCGGTTACCAAAACAGGACGTGTCACCACAAGTTCGTGAAACTGACATTGATGTTG
>NW_013952785.1:63599-66199 GCF_001266775.1 Austrofundulus limnaeus
TAACTTTGTGTTCCCTCGCAATAACTTTGTGTTCCCTTGCAATAACTTTGTGTTCCCTCGCAATAACTGTGTTCCCCTCGCAATAACTTTGTGTTCCCTCGCAATAACTTTGTGTTCCCTTGCAATAACTTTGTGTTCCCTCGCAATAACTTTGCATTCCCTTGCAAAAACTTTGCATTCCCTCGCAATAACTTTGCGTTCCCTCGCAATAACTTGCATTCCATCGCAATACTTTGCGTTCCCTCGCAATAACTTTGCGTTCCCTGCAATAACGTTGCGTTCCCTCGCAATAACTTTGTGTTCCCTCGCAACAACTTTGCGTTCCCTCGCAATAACTTTGTGTTCCCTTGCAACAACTTTGCTTTCCATCGCAACTTTGCGTTCCATCGCAATAACTTTGCGTTCCATCGCAATAACTTTGTGTTCCCTTGCAATAACTTTGCGTACCCTCGCAATAACTTTGCGTTCCATCGCAACAACTTTGCGTTCCCTCGCAATAACTTTGTGTTCCCTTGCAATAACTTTGCGTTCCCTCGCAATAACTTTGCATTACCTCGCAATAACTTTGCGTTCCCTGGCAACAACTTTGTGTTCCATCGCAATAACTTTGTGTTTCCTCGCAATAACTGTGTTCCCCTCGCAATAACTTAGTGTTTCCTCGCAATAACTTTGCGTTCCCTCGCAATACCTTTGCGTTCCATCGCAATAACTTTGTGTTCCCTCGCAATATTGTTTTACGTTCCCACACAAAAGTTTGTTGAACTGAATTAAATCAGACTTTTACTTTGAAATATCCGGTTACCAAAACAGGATGTGTCACCACAAGTTCGTGAAACTGACATTGATGTTGCGTGGCTGCACTGTGTTAAAATATCTGTATATGACATACTTCCATGTGTGGCTGTGTGATATATTCATTCTGAAGCTGAATTAAAGCAGTAAGCTAACTCACTAATAGTGAACATGTGGGTTTGCTAATAAACCAGCAGCACAACAGTGATAAACTACTTTTGCGCGGGAACGCAAAAGTATTACGAGGTAACGAGATACTATTGCGTGGGAACGCAAAAGAAAAAAAATCTCCCATGTCCCCTCGCGGGCTCCGTAGTTTTATGACCACACTGTACAGTTTAATAAAACATTTAGATATATGGTACGTTTTATAAACATTGCTTATTTAGAGCTGTGAATAACATTTTTATACTGCTGTATTTAATTTTGCAAGGCACTTATTGCGGCTGTAAATGAATGCGGCAGAAGTGAAAACCCAGTAGCGATGAATTAATCATCAAAGCAGTCGCGTGCAGCATCGAGAAACACCTGTTTCGGACAAATGACAGCACGTGCCTTTGAGCGAGTCCAGTCCGTGGCTCACTGGGTCAGTTTACTTTGGTTGTTCTACACAGTAGGTGGCCGGTAGCGCAAACCACAAGCCTTGTCTCACTGTTAGCTGTGGAAATACGGTCATCAGGACTAAGGTAGAAGGCGCAAACAAATGCGAACACTTCGTAGATGAAGTCTGTTCAGGTTTAATAACCATTATTACGAACAAACGTTTGCGCAATCATCAAACACGCTACTATGCTAACGTTAGCTAGCGTTAGCTGTTGACATTAGCTGGTTGAGTTTTCGCGCGGAGTAAATGTACGAAATACTTACATTTATATGAACAAACTAGGGTTGTCTACCTAATGAGACACTGAGTCATGTGTTGCGTACAGAAATATAACTGCCACAGTGTGTAGCGTCACTCACCGAGCTCGTCTCCCACGCTACAAAAATGCTAACCAAGCTATTAGCAGCTAGCTGAAGCTGCCGGACACAACTAGTAACATTAGCATGACAACAGCTAACGGGCTACATTTTCTGTTCGGAGTTAACGCCACGCTGTAGTTTAGTAGGTTTCAGATGTCACTGCGTGCAGTTTAACTGGTATTACTCACCGATAACACATCAGTGAGAGCTGGGAGCTTGTTGTTCAGGCAGAGGGATGCAGCAGGAAGCCTCTTAGATGTAAAACACCCAGCCTGCTGAGAGCTCCAACAAACACTAACACACACYGACACACACAGGGCATGGCACAGAAAGAGATGTGCAGTTTTCTCCTACAACACCACCCAAAATGTTTCCTCATCCATGTCTGTCATATTCACACATGTAGACTTATTATTCATAAAGTCGGACAAATAGTTTTACTGCACARCTGAAGAAAGAAAGCACAGATTTACATGAAGCACGCCACCACCCACACACCTTCAACTCACAGGTTGTTGTGTAAAAACATAATCCATTATCTTTGTGGTGTTTTTGTGTTCTCTTGTATGCGAGTGTTAGCCACATGACATGAAATTATTTTTAAACTGGATCTCGTTATAACGAAAAAACTATCTCGTAAAAACGAGAAAATATGTCGTTATAACGACTAAAACATATCGTTATAACGAGAAAACTATCTCGTAAAAACAAGAAGATATCTCGTTATAATGACTAAAATATCTCGTTATAACGAGAAAACTATCTCGTAAAAACAAGAAGATATCTCGTTATAATGACTAAAATATCTCGTTATAACGAGAAAACTATCTCGAAAAAATGAGAAA
>NW_013952785.1:68552-71167 GCF_001266775.1 Austrofundulus limnaeus
CCCTCCTTCCCCTACCCACTTTGATGCATTTTTCAAATTTCGCCTTGGGGCGGAGTTATCTTTTCACAGGGGGGTAAGGTACACTTTGAGCCACTTCAATAGTTTCAATAGTGACTTTTTTTTAAAGAGAAGAAGAAAAAGAAAGAGAAGAAACAGGAGAAATGTAATGGGGAAGATTGAAAGAGATTGTAAAGAGAAGTAAAGTAACAAAGTATTTGTACTTAGTTACTTGACATCTCTGGATATTATGGTAATAAACTCCTGTGCAGAATTAATATTTCCAGTCTCAGAATGGATGGCTGCACTGGTTGCGCAAAACAGCAGCTTTGCATACATGCGCGCGCGCGCGCGCGCACACACACACACACACACACACACACACACACACACACACACACACACACACACTCGTTCCTCCTATTTTTACTTGGGATTTTTTTCTCACTCACATTATATTTGATTCATTATTCTACTAAATCTAAAATCATTTCTCAGGGGAGGTGTCTCACTTGCGCTCAGTTCCATGTTAAGTGGGATATATAAAAGAAATGTGCGTGGATTCCGGCGTACGCACGGTTTGATACATCTGGATTTTTTTGTGCGCAGTTTTCTGGATTTGACCGTACGTCATGTTTCAGTAAGAAATCCACGCAAGTCTTTGCACATGAGGCCCCTGGTTTTTCCTGCAATGGATTTTTTCTTCCCTGCTGGCATGGGCCAAGATGACAAAGCGTGGTTCAGGGAACATGAGACAATTTTCACACATGGGTTGGCTGCACAGAGTCCAGACCCCATGAAGAATCTTCAGAATATGCTGGAAAAGGTCAGACTCGACCATCATCAATGCAAGATCTTTGTGAAAAATTAATGCAACACTGGATGGAAATAAACCTTGTGACATTGCAGAGGTTTATCGAAACAATGCCACAGCAAAAGTGCCATAAGCAAAGCTAAAGACGGTCCAATGAAATATTTGTGTGACTTTTTTTTGGCCGGCAGTGTATATTGTTTCTTTTCTCTATCATTGTAAAACACAGGACCCCTGTGGCTGTAATTTTTAAATACTATTAGAAACTTGTGAAACTWCAAGTATGACCAATAAATATTTATTTTACTGTTCCATCTTTAAAATAATCCATTTGCTTTACAAATTCATAGTAGCTACTACTACTACCAGGGAAGTCGGTTTTATACGTTAAAATGTTCTTGTTTACTTCTGCCTGTGCTAGTACAGGTTTAGGCTAACTCAAGCATACTACCAGCTACCACAAAAGAGACTGGTTTATAACCACATCGGAAAATAATTAAATGTATTATGGTTTGTTGAGTTGATCAGATCACATAAAAAGGATTTATTTGTCTTGAATTCAAGCATGCAGTCTTCACAGAGCTTCAAACATGAAAGCTAAAGTCACCACATTAGACATAGCAGTCACACTGACACTCTGCCACAAGCACACAAAGAAGCGCTCGTATTCACTCTGTTCTTAGGACCCAATAACTGTTTATTCTTTGCACATACAAGGAATAGAATTGGGATTCATCACAACACCAAAATAATATTAAATCACAAATACTAATAAGTTACACTAACACTTCATTTTTTTCTACCTTGTCCACTCTTACGGAATAAATGGTATGTTGCAGCAGGAATATCTGAAATGTGAACAACAGTGACAGTTACACAAACAAAGATTAGTAGTCTAGCACATCATGAGTGTGTTTACAATGATTTTAACAGCCGTGACTCTTGTATTTAACCCGACTTGAGCAAGCCCTTATCGAGCTGTAAAAACATTTCATCCTTCAGTAAGAACGATGCCTTTCATTAGAGAACGATGATAAAATGCCTCTGTTGTAGCGCTCATATAAAAAGTGCAGACATTAACTAGTATATGGTGCAAAATTCTTATAACTTCTGGGATTAAAAGTGGCTTCAGCAATATAAACACAGTTATATATTTGCCTCCATATAAAAATAAAATTAGCAGTACACAAATATTGCACACCTAAGGAGTTTGAATTTTTCAGATTATTGATAAGCTATCAATAAAATGTACAAACAGGGAAATAATAAACATTCTGGCAGTATAAATAAATATTTGGATCGTCAGTTTTTGTTCTATGCAGCATGGTTATGGCTGGGGCAGAGGGGGAGTCACGGCTGCCAAGGTGAAATGGATTAGGGCTGTGTGGTGGGTGAAGGTCACGCTGGAGCAGCAGGTAGTTGTTGCGAGCCCCTCAGTGATGCTGGGCATCCTGTTCCCTCTGGCGACAGCCCACAGCAGTGATGAGAGCWGCTCCCTTTCCACTGCCGTCCTCAGACAGCAGGAAGTTCACGTCACATTTGGGAGCTAGTTCTTTCACTGTCTGCAGGAAGACCCGAGAGAAGCTGCAAGAGGAAAACAAAAAGAAACTGTGTTTACCAGGTAGTGCACTWCCCAAATCTGAGATTTAAAGAATGTAATTTTCAATATAGACAACAAGCATGTCTGTGGTTTAGGTTTGACAACAGACAATCACAAAGACTTTGTCTGAACAACTGAGTACACTGCAAAACATGTCCACCTAACCAAGTTTTAAAACCTTATATCAGCCAAAAAGTCTTTTTGATC